>NW_010127898.1:19644-35510 GCF_000699245.1 Pterocles gutturalis | reverse complement strand
TGTATCACTCATTTTTATATTTGCATATTATTAATATTATTATTATCATCATTATTATTTTCAATTTTGTTGTAGTTTAATTATTAAATTGTTTTTATCTCAACCCATGAGTGTCTTTTTCCCTTTATCCCTTTATTTTTCTCCCCCATTCCCCAGGATCTGCTGAGTAAGCAGCTGTCTCATATTCGAGGCCAGCCAGGTCAAACCATGACAACCCCCTGGTCATTTTGTGGCCCTCTGTACTCTCTTCAGCAAGTCCAGGTTTTTCCTGTGCTGAGGACTCCAGGGCTCGTTGCTGTACTCCAGGTGGGGTCACACGAGATAGGAGTAGAGGGACAGAATCACCTCCCTTGAATTTGGGTGAATAATTGTCACGGTATAACAAGAAGTCCATAAGTATGGAAAGGTTAAATAAGGCACTAAGAAATTAATGAAGGAAGTTGCTAATGTCAAAAGCAATGATCTACATGTAAACTCCATCTCCGGAAGTACATGATACGCTGATTCCCAGAAGCTTAGAGAAAATAACAGAGGAAGGATAATTTTTTCTCATGTTCTTCCTCATATTTTTACTCTAAGCACTTGGTATACTGGCCACTTCAGCAGGCAGAATTATGAACTGGAGAGAATATTGTGGTCCAGCTGGAAAGTTCTTATGTCCATGTAACATTTACTGTTATAAATCCACAAAAGCTCATGTATTTGCCGAAGAAATTATTTCCTTTCCAGTGTCGTTAAAGTTTTTATATTAGAAAGGTCTTGTTTAATTTAAAGTTAATGTAGTTTAATTTAAAGTACACTTCTACATCTGAAAATTTCTTATAAACTAGGCTATATTTAGAACTCATCCATTTTTATTTTGGAAAGTTATTTCTAGATTTATTTTTTGCACAGCTAAACATACCAGAACATATTACACTGGAAAAAACTATGGATGCCATGTGTTAGTTTTATGTTATAAATGATAGAATCTAATGGTCTCAAAGAGCTTTTAATCATTTACTTTCTGTAACCTTATTATTTTTTTGCATTCAGAAGGTGTAATGCATATGAGGGGCTAACAGGTTTAGCAACTGTTTGCTGATGCCTATTTAAGTTAGCATAGTCTTCTTTTTACCAAATCTCTATTAAACTAGTGATGATGTCAGTATAGATCATGTTAGCACAGAGTGGTTAAGTCTGAAAAGTACAGAATACTAAATTTAATTAGACATACTTAAAACAAACAAAAACCCAACCAACCAACCAAACCACAAAACTCTCACAAAATCAACAAGCCAACCAACCAAGGAAAACTACAAAACAGCCAAACCTATCTGAAATGACAGTAAGCTTTCTTTCTGGCAGAGTTGAGGAAATAGAGCAAGCAAAGCCTATTTTGCTTGCTAAAGGAAGATATACCATTAGAAGAAATGGTAAGGGAAATAAAAGACACAAATTTCACATCACAGGGAGACAGAAAATCAAAGTAGCAGCTTCTTATAAAGCAACATTAGGTTCAAATAAATGTGTACAGACACAGTTCCCATTTCCTTTTAGTTTTGTTTTGCTCCTTTATCTTAGTATGGTTAGATGTTCAGGTTCTTCTACCCAGGCAACTATGTATTTTTAAAACACAATATTATGTGTTTAGGATCAAGATAAGCTAATTAATTTGATTTCTGGGTCTTTGTTTCATGTTACATCATCACTCTGAAATGATGATGTCTAAAGGAGATATCTGTGACCATAAAACAAAACTTAATTTTCTTTTTTTTTTTTTTTTTTCAGTCCTCATTGTCAAGAAAGCCTAAGTGGTGCTATTTGTAACTTCATGACAGTTCAGAGAAGCTTTTACTGTCTGGAAGAAATAGCATGAGAAATTGTTATACTTTGCCCATATTTGCCCTTTCAACTACATGAAATAAATCCTGTAGCTTGTGTGGAAATAAAAGTTCTTGAATTGATAACTTGATTTGAAAAGTTAAGGTGATACTGTGTTTTGAAAAGGTAACTTTGCATTAATTTCAAGTTACAACTTGATTTCTCTTTTAATTTATATAAATTTCTAAGAACCGGATTAGACTATATCTGATATAACTGCTTTGCTGATAGCTGTTATTTGAATATTCACCTAACATTGTTTTAATCTCAAGTCTGATGTTATGTCAGAGAAAGTGCACAGGAGTCACTGAAATCTCCAGATTTTCAGTTGTGTAGCTTAGACTATGAGGCTTTCTCCTTTGTTACGTTGTATTGCACTGTTTATGAAAATGCTGTAGTCCAGGTCTAGATTTTATTTGATTTGATGTTTTCTTTCTACCCTTTCAGCTGCTACATTTTTTCTTTTTTTTTTTGTTTTCAGTTAAAGGCTACAGGTGTAGATCTGAACAAGTGAAGTGATTTCTGTGTCTTTAAGAAGATGATGAATCAAATGTGGCAATATATTATTACTTCATGAGCATAGTTTGGGCAGGTACTCTCCAAGGAAAGTAGAGAACAGCTGCGGGTT
This sequence comes from Pterocles gutturalis, assembly GCF_000699245.1. NCBI lineage: Eukaryota > Metazoa > Chordata > Aves > Pterocliformes > Pteroclidae > Pterocles > Pterocles gutturalis. The sequence continues at coordinate 33,019 of NW_010127898.1, read as the reverse complement.
AAATATAATTTTTGAGAAATTAAGTGGAAAGGGCTTTTCTATCTAGGCTAGGGCTATATAAGAAAACTTAGTCCATTAGCATTAGAATAATTGTACAGGATGTGTTCCTGTCAAGTCATTTTAACAAAGCTATGTGAATATCAAAATAACTCAAATCAGTAAGGAAGATCTCTCTTTCAAGTAATTTGCTCAAAGTTCGATTCAAGTAAAATGTAATGACTTTGCCTTTCCCCTCTTTTAACCTTTAGCATGAGGTTAAGAAGAACTATTGGAAAATTTTATATGATCATAACTAACTATAAAGATAAGAAGAAAAAAAAGGTGAGATAATAAGAGAAATGACCCATCTTTTGCATTACATGTATATATATATACTTAAAATAAAAAAACATTTTAAAACCTGGTTGGACAGAAAATCAAGTTTCTTATTTAAGTGTCTGCTTATAGACAGTAGCTTGATGTAAATTAGCGGAATCATTTAATAACTGTTCAGGTGATCCTGAGGGTTACATTTAAAAAAAAAAAAAAAAAAAAAAAAAAAAAAGTCTCTGAATGCTCTGAAAGCTGTTTGACCTTGGACTGCTTTGTTTGAACAAGCTCTTGGCTACATTAAATTTTAAATCTCAGCCCTGTGAAAATCGTGGCCCAGATTGGTGCAAGTACAGTGGTGAAGACACCTGATGGGCTCTGGTGAGTTAAACTTGGCTGTCTGCCAGGTACCCACGAAGTAATATTTTACAAAATCCATTATTTGTGTATAGCTTTTCAATTGACAGACTGGAGACAGATATACCATGTCAATCTGAGCTGATCGTGCTTCACTGCATCATTTATTGAGAAGGGACAAGTCTCAGAAACAGGAAACATTAATTACAGTATCTGGAATAACAGCGTGGTCTGGAAATCATAGTCATTTTCTACTGCAGAACACAGGACTAGTCAAATATCTGGTCCCTAAACACATTCAAAATTTAGAAGGTGTTGTGTTGTACTGTTTGGTTCAGGACTACACCCAGCAATGATTGTGGCATAGTCTCCACATTATTCTGTCTGTGTTAGCATGCCATAACGAATCCAAACATTTGCTTGCAGTCTTGCAAATCTCACAGTAAAATTCTTCAGTCAGCATTTTAGTCCCAAAACAGGTTTGAATTGGATAAAATGTTGTCCATTTGTCAATTCTCTGTAGAAGGTCATTTCAGAATTGAGATTCATTTAAAATTTCAATATGTTAATAACAAAAAAATTTCAATTCTGACACTTGGTGCAAGTTCGATTATTCTTCTTCTGTATATGCACAGTTATCCAGAATATTTCAGTCAGCTCTAATCCACAATCAGAACTTCCTTATACCTTTTCTATAATAAGGTAAAAAAGGATGAACTCTTCAGCCCTTTGATTTATGACATATCTTCCAATTTTTAAGTATGCTTTCCTGGACTGTGGGAATCCACATCAATGACCATATAAAATAATTACTTACTTTATTTTTATCTGTTTAAACATAGAAAGATTACTTAAATCCCATATCATACATGGCTCAGATTGGTTCCTCACTTTTGGCCAATTAATCTGCTGTGGTTTGATCACTTATTAATATTCCTCTTGCCTATTGTGTGGCTTGACGTCTGTCTGGCAATATTAAAAACATGCTGCTTGCTTGCCATATATAGGTCTTTGTCAGTGTTGTTCTTTAGTTACCCTGCTTCCTCGTGCAGGTACATTATGTCTTTATGAGAAAGGAGTGTGTTGCTTTCCGAGGCGCTTTTTCAAATGTTGGTTACTATGTTTGATAGGACCATATTGACCAGCATATATTTTATTATTTCATATTGCTTAAATGCTGTATCTGTGTACTGGGTCTGGTTTGGATAGAGTTAATTTTATTCATAGCAACCCATTTGATGCTGTTTTTTGATCTGTGTTAATAACACAAGAGTGTTTTAGCTATTGCTGAACAACGCTTGAACAGCAATGAGACCATCTCTATTTCTCATTCTGCCTCTGCAAGAGAATAGGCTGGAAGCAGGAAAAAGTTTGCGAGCGGACACAGCGGGGACAGCTGATCCGAAATGACTGAAGAGATATTCAATACCTTACAATGACATGCTCCGCTATAAAACTGGGCAGGGGTGTGTTTTTTTCCCAAAGTAGACTGTACTTGGGGACTGGTAGGCATCAGTCTGCTGGAGGGAGGTGATGAGGGATTGCTACTGTATAACATTTCTTTTTAACCCTTCTCTTATTAAACTATATCTCAACCCACACATTTTTCTCACTTTTGCTCTTCCAATTCTCTCTGCCATCCTGCTGGGGAAGAATGAGTGAGAAGCTGGTGAATGCTTATTGCTGGTTGTAGGCAACCCACCACTATCAGTCAATCTGATACTCTTGTTCTGAGCATTTTCACCCATCCTTAAAGTGCCAATATAATCATAACTTTCTCCTTGTTCCTTAGAACTTCTGAAATATAGCAAAACTTTTGAATAATAGTATTAACGTTCTGAGGCATTATTTCATTATCTGCTTTGGGTTACAGGTTGTATTGGGTTTGTGTGGCAAGGTTTTGGTGGGGGGATGCTGCAAGGGCGGCTTCTGTGAGAAGCTATTAGAAGCTTTCCCCATGTCTGACAGAGCCAATGCCAGCTGGCTCCAAGACAGGCCCACTGCCGGCCAAGACTGAGCCCATCAGCAACAGTAGCACCTTCATGATAACATATTTAAGAATGTGCAGCTACAGGCGAAGAGAGGAGTAAGACTGTGAGAGAGAAACAACTCTGCAGACACCAAGGCCAGTGAAGAAGGAGGGGAGGAGGTGCTCCAGGCGCTGTAGCAGAGGTTCCCCTGCAGCCCCTGGTGCAGCCCATGGTGAGGCGTGCCCCTGCAGCCATGGAGGGTAACGGGGGAGCAGAGACACACCTGCAGCCCAGGGAGGAACCCTCGATGGAGCAGGTGGATGTTCCCCAAAGGAGGCTGTGACCCCGTGGGAAGCCCACACTGGAGCAGGCTCCTGGCAGGACCTGTGTCCCCTGAGCAGTCAGTGCCTGAAGGACTGCACCCCATGGAAGGGACCCACACTGGAGCAGTTTTTGAAGAACTGCAGCCCATGGGAAGGACCCATGCTGGAGAAGTTTGTAGAGGACTGTCTCCTATGGGATAGATCCCACACTGGAGCAGGGGAAGAGTGTGAAGAGTCCTCCCCCTCAGGAGGAAGGATCAGCAGATACGACATATGATGAACTGACCACAGCCCCCATTCCCCATTCTCCTACACTGCTGGTAGGGAGGAGGTAGAAAAAATCAGGAGTGAAGTTGAGCCTGGGAAGAAGGGAAGGGTGAAGGGAAAATGTTTCTAAGATTTAGTTTTATTTCTCATTATCCTACTCTGATTTGATTGATAATAAATTAAATTTCACCAAGTCAAGTCTGTTTTCCCCATGATGGTAAACAGTGGGTGATCTCTCCTTGTCCTTATCTTGACCTACAAGTTTTTTGTTATATTTTCTCTCTCCTATTTGGCTTAGCAGGGGAAGTAATAGAGCAGCCTTGATGAGCACCTGGCATTCATCCAGGGTCAACGCACCACACAGCTGATGGTTAAAATCTCTGATCTTAACGGCTACAATTTACCAACAACTATATTTTCTAAGGAGATAGGTGAAAGTAGAGTGTCTATTGTCCTGTAACAAGGATGCAAAATGTCACTCATGTCTGCCAGAATCAGAAAAACAAAATGCAAACGGGAAAGAAAATTTACCAAAATACTCTGTGAAGTCTTGAAGAGAACTGGTTTGTACTGATTTGTGTGCTTCATTGTAAGACAAAAAAAAAAAAAAACTCAGCAACTTGAGGCAGTATTTTATAATCACACCTTTTTTCCTTCTATTATTATTATTATTGTCATTATCATTATTATAATCATTGTTTTACATGTCAAGGATTGCAAGTAATTCTTCAACAAACATTTTGGAAACCACTGGTTCAGGTAAAAGTTAAGAGTAGTCTGTGCAAACTCATAAATTTTCCATTAATACCAAGAGGTTGGTCCATTAGTTCTGCTGATTTTGAAAATATAACTTTATGCTGAGGCTAGGATTGCTTTTGGCACTTAATCATAACAATGTACTGTTCTACAGTGGATTACTTCTATGTCCAGCAAAACAAACTATTGAAATACATTTAATAGTGATTTCTGAGATGCAAACAGTATCTGTCTTAACTCACATCAGATGCAGTCTTGTCTTCTGACATAATAAAAATAAATACTTCAGGCAGCAAGACAATTACTGCTAAAATCCAAACAAAAAAAAATACAGATCAAGTGAGATATGTAAAGAAAATGTTGACACTCATTTAAAAGGTGCAGTATCTCTGACAATGATGAATACTACATAATGATTGTTCAAAAAGATATGTAAAATATAATTAAAACACAACTTTGAACATGAAATCCAAAACATGAGAACATGCAGTTTTCTGACTTTCCTACATTAAAAAAAATTACTTCATTGCAGAGTGAATTGAAGCAAAAGTTTTCATAAGGACTTTTAAGCATGCTTAAATTTATGGACATGATGAATACCCGAGTGCATACTTTGTATCTGACCTTATGTATACATATATACATATATGTGTGTGTGTATTTGATAATGAACTTAATTTTAATTATTTCTAATTTTGATTTGAAATTGAGAACAACCTTCAGAATTCTTACGTTGATATACCACTGCAGAGAGGTGTGATGATTCCTGTCTATGTCTCCATGTACTAAACTGGTGATTATTAAAATTAACGATTTTAGGAAAGAAAGAAAAAAAAAGAAATGTGTTTATTGAATCTGCTGCTCACATATTCTGGAGTTCTTACCTGGTAAAGCATTTTTGTCACTGTGTGTTCTGAGTGAGGCAAGTGCAGCCTTGCAAGGGAACCACGTAACAGCTTCTTGCTGTATGATCATCCCATCACTGAGAGCTGCCAACCAAGAGCGTGACTAACCAGGGAAAATGTTCAAAGAGATAAGAACTGATCTTTGGCATGCTCTTGCTTTCTTTTTGCTGTGTGGACCTCAGCGCAGGAGACACCCTCTCCCCAAATAGGACAGTATAACTAAGTTAATACAAAATACAATATTCTTATAGATAAAATTGTAAAGATCTAGAAATATACACGGGAAATGCAGCTCTTTGATGGAAACTACTACCAAACTCATAATACTTTGAGGGATATAAGTAAGAATTCCCTGATGTGTCAATGAAATACAAAAGATAAGTGCAGAGGGTATTGTGGCACATTGTGACTGCAAGAAATAGGTTAGGAATCTTTTTTTATTTATTTTCTATAGATTAATATAAGAATTTATTGAGAACAGTGAATACCTAATATTGAGTTAGTTCTTGAAGAATATGAGGAGTCAAGATGGGACTTTGACAACATTGTCTGGTTGTCCTATACACTTTTATTTTAGAGAGTCATGAAGTTTTCAGAAGCTGGTATCAGAGCAAGGATGAGACTATTACTTTAAAAGGATTGAAAATGGGAAAGATTGAGCTGAGTAGTATGTTTTTATAACAGTAGCTGAGAAAGAATCATTTGTATTTGTTGAAGACAGAAAAGGAAGATGTGCCTCTGCTGTTTCCTCATTAAGAAACGAGTATACTTTTGAACGATTTCAGCTGTTTTCTGACTGAAGGTAGATGGGCTCCCAGCAGCAGTGATGGGGGGTGCCTGATCACCTCTCACTGAGCAGCAGCACCAGTGAGAATGACACAGGGATTTGGCAGTAAGTGTGAAAGAGCATGTGAAGGGGCCCAAGAGCTCTGTCTGAGAGTTCATGGGACCTCTGGAGTCATGGGACTTCTCATCTGCCTTGTCACTATGGGAAACTGATGATGTGTCACAGAGAACACTCCCAGGTATCAGCTGGAGTAACGACCCTGATTCACTGGAGACCTAACCCAGACAGAGCTCCAGAAGGGTGATGCATCTGTCCAGGCTCTGAGACATCACGTGAAGGAGCAATGAAGGTAAGCAAGCAGGCACAATAATATAAGACAGAGCAAACAGAAAGTGGAAAGATTCTTTGGAGTGAAATTTGTAGAGGAAAAGAACCTGAAAAACATATTGCATACAGGAAGGAACAATTAGAGGCTGCACTCAAACACTTGTTTGAGATAGATGGTCCCAAAATCAGCAAGAGGAGGAAGCTTTCTTCACTTGCAGGTGTGCATTATCAGAATAGATATAGGATACCGGCAACAGCTGAAAAGGACCAAATCTCCTCAGCATAACATCAGAGCTGCTTGAGCCTGATCTATCTGTCAGAACCAGCAGGAAACAATGGAATATAGTAGACGGAGACATCCATCTGTCAACCATATTATCTGTCTTGGGAGGTTTATTGCCTGCCAGAAGTTCAGATCCAGAATGTTTGCAGAGGCATTGCCAAGATTTATCTGTCTTTCAAACTACTACTCTTTATTGTCTACATGGCACCAGTGATACTGCCAAGGAAGACCCTGAGCCCATCAAGACTGACTGCAGAATTATGACAACATACACTTCGACTGCCTGATGGGATGTCATAGAGGAGATGGATCTACATTCTTCTTGGAAGTTCACAGTGAAAGGTCATGAGGCAATGGCTACAAGCTGGAACAAGGCGAATTTCAATTAGGTGTTAGAAATAATATTTTCACCACCAGGGTGATCAAACACTTGAACAAGTTGCTCAGTGAGTTTCTGGAATTTCTATCCATGGAGACATTAGCAGTTGGCTAATGAACAACATTATCTGACTTTGTCCTGAACAACATTATCTGACTTTGAAATTGGGTGTAACTTCAAAGTTGTCCTTTGCTCTGAGCAGGGGGTGGGGTCAGACCACTGGATCTCCAGAGCTTCCTTTCAGACTAACCTGCCATGATTTATGAGGCAATAATTAAGACAGAGCACTTCAAAATTTTCTGTTTAGTTAAATACAGTTACAATATAGCGTCTCATAAACACACAAACAGTACTGACTATGCCCTTTAACTGTTTATATAACTGACTGCTATTTCTGTAAGCAGGAATTTCATATCAATGCCCTCAGTTCTCAGTAGCCAGGCCTGGGCTCTTCTCCCGTAATTTAGATGGCCAAAACTCAGTTATCTCTTTCCTCAGACCAGCAAACGAGTATGTTATCCGATTGCTTATTTCTTTCAACTGAAGCCAAGAAGTCTTTTACTTAAAGCCAATTACTTTTTTTTTTATTTTTTCTCCTAACCCTAAGGTATTTAAATTGCTGGCATAAAGACATCACAAAACACCATTGTGGAGAAAAACTGCATGCTTAAATTGGCAGTGCTAAAAGAACTGGAGTATACAAGAAAAAAAGCTTAATAGGCTAACAGCCTTCCTGATGACTGATACATGGTCTTAGAGTTCAAACATAAAGGAGAACTGAGAAGGAACTGCAGAATGAGATGTAGCAGGACAATGTCCGCATGCTTTCTCTACCCTACACAGACAAAGAGATTTATTGTGTTCAGTAAAACTAAGATCCTTCCACTGGAGGAAAAAAGTCTTTGAGAAACCCCAGTTTAGCGTTTGTGGTAATAGTAGCACAGTGGGGATGATGACTGAAAATTAATGCTGTTGCTGTTCATTAGTTTTCTTTATGAGCAGGATACATCATAGCATGAGACAGGAGACCAAGTGTACTTCCAAAGTTTGGGGTCTTCAGTACAGCCTTTGGAGCAATGCATTATTTTATTTTTATTTCATTTTTTTAAACTTTTGTTATAACTTAATTTCGTAAGTGTTTGCAAAGTTTCAGTTCATAAGTTGCAAAGAACAGCTTTGCAGGAGAAAAATGAAAAAGCAAGGAATTTATAGAAAACAAAAGATAAAAGTTATGTTTTAAGTAGCAATAAAAATTACTAGAACACAAAAATTGAAGTGTAACCTTAGTCCAAAAGTCACAAACAGATTTTTTTAAAAATAATTTTTTAACTTAAGGAAATAAGTACTGATAAAGCTATTTAAATTAATCAGAAACAGGTATTTGCAACAAGTAGATAATCAACAGTTCTTAAATTCTTTAAATGCATCACATATTTTACAATTATCTCACAACAGAAAAGTATTTAAAATTGCATGCATGACTAGTCTGATTCTCTACAGAAATTAATGTCCTGACAGTTAAACAGCAACGATACTCAGAGTACCTTCACTGTCATTTGAGTTTGATGGCACAGCATTCAGAAAATAGGCCTTGAATAATCTGAGAAAGGTGGATTCTGAAATCGTATGATATGAGGCTGTATGCAAAAGGTTTAATATGGTTTGACACTGCAAATGAGAGCAAATAGCTTTGGAGGGAGGTAATTTAATTAAAGTAGGAGAGTTTAAAAGGTAAACAAGGGAATGAAGAGTCAGGAAAGTGATGGAAGCAAAAGGATATCAACAGACTTATTGGCTTCAGTGTGACTGTTGACATAATGGGGGAAAAACTGCATTTTGATTTCAATGTGACCCATTTTTCTTTGACGAAATATGGACAGGTTAACATACAACAAGAGAAAAAAATAACAAAAGCCTCCATCCGAAGATGGAGGAAATGTTCTAAATCCTCTTGTTGTTCAGGGCATCTCAGCTCTGATTCTCACGCTGGCTGTACTGAAGCATAAGAGTGAGATTATTTTGCAGTTAAGTCAAACATAACATACCCAAGTTATACAGATTTTCTGAGTGACCTCTAGAGTTTTTCAGTGCAGGTGTTTGGAGCTTGCCTGAACCTATTTTCTAAGAAGCTTTTTCCTCAGAATACGTTAAAATCTATTGTCCATACACCAAACAGTCTAGGAAGATTGATATCAGAATGTTCTAGGCTCTTTCCAGTCATTATTTGAAAAGTCAGTGTATTAGTCAAGCAAATGTAAAAGTTCAGGCATGTTTACAGGCACAAAAAGAAAAAGCAACAGCTAATTTTGGCTGTTTGTATTTTTACATAGATTTATTGTGTGTTCAGATCCCTACAAGTGAGCAATGAGTAGAAGGAAATTTCTCCTCACTGACTTTATTAATCTTTCTGTGTCTGTAAAACAAACAATGGGAATTGCGATGCAATAAAAGAAAAGCTGTAGTACACTCCATGGAAAAAAATCTAGATCTTTAAAAATCAGTCCACAAGACTAAGCCAAGCATACATATCCTTTGCCAGGTATAAGAATTGACCAGGAGCAGATACATGTAAGAAAAACCAAATGTGAGTGAGTAAGCCACCTAATGACAATGGTAAGGTCAAGCTAAACATCATAGAATTATATGATATCCTGAGTTGGAAGGGACCCTGTCACAGAAGGAGTCAGAGTTAGTTAAGAACTTCACTCGCAAGAAAGAAGCAGCAATAAATTTAACTATAAAACAGTGAGTTAACAAAGTTCAAAGGTTAATGAGACAACGATTTAACAGGATTCCATGGCAAGGTACACTTTATTTACTGTGGAGAGGACAGGGTCAGACAAAACTGTCAGGGAGACCCTCCTGTTGAGTCACAAAGGACCCCCTTGCTCTCTAAACTCCTTTTCAGAGAGAAGTCTGGGTGTGGCTGTATCCAATCCTAGTCCCAAGCTTGGTCAATGGTTTATGTCTAAAGGACACAGAGGGTAAGAAAAACCTCCTGTTGAGTCATGAGGTTCAGAAAGGACCCCCTTGCTCTCTAAACTCCTTCTCAGAGAGGAGTCTAGGTGCAGCTGGATCCAGTCCTAGTCCCAGACTTGGTCAACAGTTTATGACTAAAGGACTATATATGCACAATCAATCCTTTATACCACGTAGCTAAGATTTCACAGTTTGGCATACAATTAGTTACTTACTGAGAATCTGATCCCGCAAGGAATCTCTCAGCCTCGAGAGGCTCTGAGAGAGAGACTCTGAGAGGCATCCCTGCTCAAGGGGAGATCCTGGCACTGCCCTGTAGAGAGCTCAACGGGCCCTGGGCTCTCCACTATTTATGGAGTAAGATGACTGACTTATAGTCACTTTTGTATATCAGCCGCATTTCAGTTAATGCATACTCAGCTAGCCATCAGCTGTTTGAGCAAGCTGTGCAAGATAGCCCTTGGCTATTCTGTTGTTACCTCTTTTTCCCCAGTCTGCTCTGAGCTGGATGCAGCCATAACGACCAGATGCATCCATTATGGCTACCACTGGTGGTTATTGCTTGAACAGGGTTGCAGGAGATAAAGATCAGGTTGGGGGAGGGAGGGGGTGTGGAGGGGAGTACACTATCACAGACCTGTAAGGATCATCCAGTCCAAATCCTAATTCCACACAGGGCAGCCTGAATATTAAACTATATGTCTACAAGCATCATTCCAAACACTTCATGAACACTGACAGGCTTGAGGACATGACCAGTTCTCTGGGGATCTTGCCCAGTACTTGACCACTTTCTCAATGAAGAATTTTTTCCTAATACCCAATCTGAACTTCCCCTGACACAGGTTTAAGCCATTTCCTCACATCCTAAGAAGGAGGTCATCCCTCACTCTCCTCTTCTCTGAGATTAACAAACCTAGTATCCCTAGCCACTCCTCACAAGTGATACCTTCTCATTCTTTCACCAGGCAGTGGACAAATTTTCAGGAGAACTGAAATGACTGTTTCCCCTGAAAGGTCTTGAAAACTGGTGGAATGCTGTAGAAGGGAGCCCTAAGTGTAAAAAATTATATCATTTATATCAAGAAAATAAAACTGACTTTTTTTTTTTTCTTTGTGAAATGGAGGAATTGGAGGCCATTTCATTGTCTTATGTCTACTCCATAAGCTAATGGGATATCTTTCTCCTTCCTTCCTTCCTTCCTTCCTTCCCTTTTTTTTTTTTTTTAATGTAACTTTCCTTTTTTTCTGGAATGTAAATAACAAGACTATCTTAAAAAAACCCAGACTTGGGGGTTTTAGCTGGAAGCCATTTGTGCTCTGCACCACTGCACAGTTTCATGTTTCTTGAAGTGGGACACTGAAGAGAGTATGACCACTGTGGATGCTCCTAGGCATATTGCCCAGTGTTTCCAGATCGGAGGATGCTTTCAGGACCCTGACCTAAGTGAATTTATCATTAATCACTTTCCCCCCTCCACCCCAGAAAGCAGTATGGTTTCTATTAAAAAAGAGAGACAAAGGTTTATAGAGTTGGGAAATGGAAGTATGGAGAAGTCAACGACAAGAAAATATGGAAAAGATTTCATTCTTCTCTGGATGTGTTTCCATGTTGATTATGTTCTACCCAATACTGTCTCCTGGCATCCTCATGTGACAAGACAAACGGTAGTTCACCCAGTTTGTGGGTTTTCAGGGATAAAAGTAAGCAGTTGTTCCAATCAAACTGACCTTTTTCTCCTCACTTTAGAAAATATTCCAAGGTTTTCAAATATCAGCATTTTTCAAGCAAAATTTTAATCCGTATTGTGTGATGATGAAGATGTAACATAGCATTTCTTTTCAATGTCTTCCCAGACAACATTCTAAAAAAAATGTAGTTGTTGGATAAAGAGGAAATTTACCACAGCAGACTTGTAAGTTACTTTTACAAAAAACAGCTATAAGATTTTTCATTTGCACTGCAATATAAATTATAGATTGAGATCTTCAAAACAGTCTTCATCACATTTTAATTAGTCTAAATGCTCACTAGATGAATTGTTAAATCCCTCATTTACACTTCTTATTGTCTGTGGTGTAGGCAAGGAAATAAGATTGCCTGGAAGTACTCTTTTGACTTTGCAAAGCTTTAACTGAGCTTAAACACAGTCACTGTTCAAGCCTGAAGCAAAATAACTAAGCGTTTTGTGATTTTACCAAGGATCTTTTATCCAGAAATGAGAATGAAAACTTGCATTAAAAAAACCCTAAACCTTACAATTTATGAAGACAAACAGTGATGTTAGCTCAGGTCTAGATAAATCTGTTCTTTAATGATGAAATAGGGGGGAATCTATTAAAATACAAAAATATGGTCATATATTTACAAGAAGAGTTTAGCTTTATCTTTATTTAATAAATAGACTTAATGCTTCGTTACTCTTCTGCATCAGCAATAGCAAAAATATGTACAATAAGTAAAACAGTTAGCAAGCTGCACATCCATAATACAGACAAAACTTGTTTTCATTACTCCTTCTGGGCAAATTTACACAGGCAGAGTTGAGATAAAGATCATTAGATACTTCCCCAAATTGACATGCACAAAAGAGGCCTTTTTTTTTTTTTTCATTTTAATCATGCTTGCATAAGATGTTCCAAAAGAAGCAAATGTCTAAAAAGGACAATGGTCTTTACCACAGAGAAGAGTGGTAAAGCATGAATGTATCAAACACTGCATTGCACAAAGAGAGCTTAGGCAATGGAAGATTCATCACAGAAAGTGACAAAAAGGACAAGACTTCTTCCTCTTGTCATTGCCACAGTATGACAGTTTGGACAATTCATGTATTGCCAAAGAAGTTAAATGTGAAGTCTCAAAAGATGGCACAGAATGTTGCTTTTGTGAAAAATGTCCTGATGTAAAATCGAACTGCAGGTTGGAAAAGAACATCATAAGAGACCACACGGGAAGAAAGTAAAGAAATTCTGGCATTTCAACAAATATAAAAAACATAGTGTAAAATATACATTTCAGGAAAAATTTAGAGTGACTTCTTTAAATAAAGATATATCCAGGTATGATTTCAAGTTAATTTCATTTTTTACAGTGGAATATACAAATTGTAATTCCCATATCAGGATGATTTAAACATACTAAGATACTCTTATAACTTTTTTTATTTCCCTACCATAATTGTTTCTTTCTTAAACAAACATGTTTCTGTGGAATCAGAAAAAAAAATTGGAAATATACAAGCTTATTACTATTTTATAATTGTTTTCTTATACAGACTATCTGAACATGTCATAGAATCATAGAATGGTTTGAGTTGGAAAGATCATCTAGTTCTAACCCTCCATGGGCACGGACACCTTCCGCTAGATCAGGTTGCTCAAAGCCTCATCCAGAATGGCCTTGAACACCTCCAGGGATGGGGCATCCACAGCTTCCCTGGGCAACCTGTTCCAGTGTCTCACCACCCTCACAGTGAAAAAATTTCTTCCTTATATCTAATCTAAATCTACCCTCTTTTAGTTGAATGCCATTACCCCTTCTCCTGTCACTACACGCCCTTGTAAAAAGTCCCTCTCCAGCGTTCTTGTAGGCCTCCTTCAGGTACTGGAAGGCTTCTCTAAGGTGTTCTGGAGCCTTCTCTTCTCCATGCTGAACACCCCTAACTCTCTCAACTTGTCTTCATATGGGAGTTGCTCCAGCCCTCTGATCATCTTCATGGCCCTCCTCTGGACT
>NW_010127898.1:0-19558 GCF_000699245.1 Pterocles gutturalis | reverse complement strand
CTGGAATGCAGTACTCCAGGTAGGGTCTCACGAGAGCAGAGTAGAGGGAAAGAATCACCTCCCTCGACCTGCTGATCAAACATATTCCGAGGCAGCCCAGGATACGGTTGGTCTTCTGGGCTGCAAATGCACATTGCTAGCTTACGTTGAGCTTCTCATCAACCAACATCCCCAAGTACTTCCCCCTCAGGGCTGCTCACAATTCATTCTCTGCTCAGCCTGTATTTGATCTTGGGATTGCCCCAACTAATGGGCAGGACCTTGCACTTGGACTTGTTGAACTTCATGAGGTTTGCACAGACCTACCTCTCAAACCTGTCAAAGTCCCTCTGGATGGCATCCCTTCCTTCTAGCGTGTCAACCACAACACACAGCTTGGTGTTGTTGGAAAACTTGCTGAGGGTGCAGTCAATCTCACTGTCCATGTTGCAAAGACATTAAACAACACTAGTCCTAATACCAACCCCTGCAGAATGCCATTTGTCAGCGATCTCTGCTTGCACACTGAGACATTGACCACAGCTCTTTGAGTGCAACCATCCAGCCAATTCCCTATCCACCAAATGTCCCTTCCATCAAATCCCTGTCTCTCCAATTTAGAGACAAGGATGTCATGCGGAACACTGACAAAGACTTTGCGTCAATCCAGGTAGATTACATCATTTGCTCTTCCCTTATCCACCAAAACTACAACATTCTTGTAGAAAGCCACCAAATTTGTCAGGCACAATTTGCCCTTGTTGAAGCCATGTTGGCTGTCACCAATCACCTCCTTGTTTTCCACGTGCCTTAGAATAGTTTTGAGGAAGATCTGCTCCGTGATCTCACTGGGCACAGAGGTGAGACTGACTGGCTTACAGTTCCCCAGGTCTTCCTTTTTTCCCTTTTTAAAAATGGGGGTTATATTTCCCCTTTTCCAGTCAGTGGGAACCTCACCAGACTGCCACAGCTTCTCAAATATAGTGGATAGTGGTTTAGCAACTTGATCTGCCCATTCCCTCCGGACCCACAGATGTATCTCATCAAGTCCCATGGATTTGTGCACCTTCAGGTTTGTTAGATGGTCTGGTACAGGATCTTATCCTACAGTGGGCAGTACCTGAATTATAGTAAGATAACAATATCTTGGCTACATAATGTCAGAAAAAAGCTGAAATAATATCACTAGATTTGACTTGCATATAGCTATAATGCGATGGTGAAATCAATAACACACTTGGTCAAAAACTTGCTCTCTATATATCCATGAATGACTTGCTTATATTCACATAAATGGTGACTTGCTTATATCCACATAAATGGTGATTAACGGACGGATGAACACCCTTCAGGGAAAACTATTTCAGTAAAGGCTGATCAGGTTTGCTAGAGTCTCAGCAGTAAATTTAATAGCTTTTATAAAGTGGATTGAATCAGAATGTGGGTCCCTATCCCTCTTGTATTGTAGTCAACAGCAAGTCTCTATCCATGATTAACTTTATTTCAGGGAAATTATTTATCCTTACAAATCTTTCCAAAGTTAATGGCAAAGTAAAATTATAATCACTTTAAAATAACCCTAAATGTCTATTAAAATTAATCAGAAATAAGGTAATGTCTAAATGTCTATTAAAATTAATCAGAAATCAGGTAAATTTAAAAAATATTTTTTATTACAGAAAATACAGAATAAGACGAAATAATCTTTTGACAAAGGAGGAGGTTTTTTTAAATAAATCACTCTTGAGCAGGAAGAAAAATGTCTAGTCATCATTCATTTTTTGTTCTAGAGGGTTTTACTTATACAGTCTTGCTCTTCAGCAAATTCATGTCCACAGTTTGAAGCAAACTCCATTGCTGTATCAAAATTCTATACTTACAATAGTGTCAGGGGGACTTACCCAAAGGCTGACTAGGTAATTAAGGAGAAAAGACAACTATCCATACTTTTATATACTTGTGAGAATGTTAGAGTATTTTACATGTAAGGAATAAAAATTAGATCTTTTAAACCCAGTATCATACATTTAGAATCAATAGTCTGTTATTCTTTCTGAAGTGTGTCTGATTTCCTTTTCTTAGAATTCTGCTTCTAGAGAAAAGGAACTAGATTCTGATCTGGTAGAAACCACTGCACTTCCCCAAAAATTGGTAACTATGCTGATTTTCACCATCTAAAAAGCCCATGGTGGGAATGTCTTTTGATTTTTTTAAAAATGTCTCTATAAGTAGACCGTCAAAAAAAAGTGTGCCAGAAATCCAACTGAGGCATCAAATATTAGTATACTGAATATTCTGTATTATTGAAAACTACTTCTCTAGCAGGAGGTACTGCTGTGTAGCTAAGACTTTAAAAACGTCACAGATAAAAACAGTAGCTAGAGACATAAAAGAGTTAATTTACTAGCTCAGATGAACTCTTTGAATCCTGTTACAATGAAAATAATTAGTTCCTGGATTAAGTAAATGCATTTTAGTGATGCCTAATATGCCATGTATCAGTTTTCCTAGCATATTTTGTTCTCTTAGGACTTATATTCATTTTGTATGGTTGCTAAAGTTTTCTACCTTGCTAGTAACTTTTCTCATCTGTAAAATAAGAAAATTACACATTTAAAAAAAAAATATTCCAGAAACCTTCTGCATAAAGCAGATGTCAAACAACAGTGTATTTCCAGGTTCTGAAAGGTGCTATGTCGTAAATTATTGAACAAAATGAATCTTCAAAAACAAAATTAAAAAACCAGATTTCTTAGAGATAATTTTGTCCTGTTTTGAAATACTGTCATTAATCCATAGGTTCTGTTCAAACATGATTTAAGTAACTGCCTAAAATTTTCCAATATTTGATTTGGGTTACCAAAAGGACAATGAAGTCATGGTGGTCTGGGGAATATGTGTCAGCTCATGGACTCTTTTTTAGTTTATGAACTATCCTTTATGATAGTAGCATTCAGTACAGATTAGTATGTCCATTTTGTAGTAAGAGTAGATGGTGTCTGGTAAGATGAATAAAGTCATCCAGGAGTCATCAAAACAGAACAGTTCTGTTCTGCTCAGAATATGTAGTTAGGAAGCGCACCGACTCTTAATGATTCTGTGACAAGCAGTTGCTGATTACCTCCAGGATTGGGTATAGTGGGAGATTAAATGATCTCAGTGCAAGAACAGTTAGTAGGGATGTAGGACAGTGTGACACACTTCCTCCAGTGACATCGTTTGTCAACAAAGGAGGCCAAGAGAAAAAGACAGCTCAGATGGAGGAAGAAGGTCAGAAAGGATTTTGTCTTGCTGTAAGAACTGAAAATTAGAGAAATTTAGCCTTTCTCCCATGTGATAGGCATTGATCTTTATGTATAGCAACCTAACTACTTTGTAACACATGGAAAACATATAAATTCTAAAATCTTGGTTTTAACTTTCTCTTTAAAGTATTACACTGTGAGCCAAAGTAACACCAATAAATTGAGAATATGTATGTTTATGTTTGAGATGATTGATTTGCGAGTGGAGATTTGACTAGCTGACCTCCAGAGGTCCCTTCCAGCCTAGATATTTCTATGATTCCTTGGAAAGTGCAGATACGTCTTATTGCATTTATCTTGGGCCAAAAGTTCTGCAGAGTGAAGAGTTTAATATTAAGGAAGATTAATATTGATGAAAGAGTTTCAGACAGTGATTTTCACCTATCAGTATTCTGTAACGGCCCAGAGTTAAAGGCAGTCTAGAATCTCTTAAAACCCAAGTGATTTGAACACATCTGTGTTCAGTCTGATAATGAAAAGTATAGATGCTACTCAAGAAATGGATTTAGACAGAGGCTGAGTGGCAACAAACAGTTGAAGCTGTCTTAATGATAATTTTTCCATTGGGATTTGAATACAATAGCTAGCTTTCCTCAAGGCAGAAAGTATTGGAGTAATCTTACCAAATTTAACTATCAGAAAGCAAAAGTTTAGTCTATGACAATAGTGCAAGTTCTCTCTACTTTCTATAGAGAGGCATCACAAGATGCAATCTATTATATGATGAATGGCTGACACATGGTTTAATTGACCACTGCATGGATTTGAGAAGCAGTCCAAAGCAGACATAGGCAAATAGCCATGAAATTACATGAGGTGACCTACTTTGAATATCCACCAAAGCAGACATAGGCAAATAGCCATGAAGTTACATGAGGTAACCTACTTTGAATATCCAAAAAATATTATGATTATATCTAAGGAGCAGAAGAAAAAGGCTTGAGTAAAATATTCCCTGAATATTTGTAGTGTATTTATTGCAGAGCACCCAAAAAAGCTGAAGATTGGAAAGATAAGAAGGTCCTGTGTATAACTGAAGCTGTGAAGATTTGTAATTGAATTATCTGGCTTAATATTATAACTAAAAATAATTTTTGTTTCCAAGATATTTTTCTGGCTGTTAAACTAACCAGACTGCTCATGATGGCTCTCTAACTCACAAATATAATTAGCACTTTTTTCTCTGATACAAAACCAGGAAAAAAGGATAGGCAGGTTTTAGAAGACTCTAAAAATTGTACAGCCTTTGAGATACACCACAGGCAAAATAACTGGTCTAAAGACACAGATGACACAACGTACTGATGCACAGATGTCCATTAGACTGTCTACCTAGAAAACAGAAAAGATGTCATTTTTTAAAAGAATCAGCAAAAGTCTATCAAGGGTGTTCATGCTGAAACAACAATGGGTTCATCTGTTTCACAAAGTGGAGGAGGTGTTGAAACATCACCTCTCAACCTTTAGCTTAGGTATGAAGAGAAGCAACTTGTGAGTGAACTAGTGAGGTCAAAGGGATGACCTCTGTGAGTCCTGGGCCACAGAAACAGGAATAGAATCACAAATGAAGAAAGAACAAAAATAATGGCCCAATATTTGATATGTCTATATAATAAAAAATAAAAAAACCAAATTGAACACTGGAATAGAGGGGGAAAAATCAAAAAGAATTTGAAAGTTTCGTACATAACCAATCTGACATAATTTTTACTACTAATACTTTTGTAGACTAAACTGATGGGCTGTTGATATTGAAAATTCCATCTCTATCAGAAACATTGGTGAAGAAAAAGAAAGAAGGAGTATTGCATAAGAATTGTATGTTTGCCGTAAAATCAAGGGAGAAGTGAGAAACAGGAAACAGACATCTTGTGGAAAGTAAAACTGAAAATGAAAAAAAGAGCTTTAGCAATGTCAGGGTAAAGCTGATGAACTGTTCACAAAGAAGAGTCTTTCTTGATCTGGGCAAGAAACAATACTTCAAAGTAGTGAAAAGTTATAGCTATGTAGTTATCTACTGGAAAAACAATATGGAGTCACTTGAAGTAAGAATGAGTCCTTAGGAAATGCTGGGCCAAAAAATGGTTCCAGAAGTGAGAGGACATTTTTATATGGTATTTACCTCATTTCAGATAAATTATGATACACTAGTGATAGCTATGTATAAGTTTGCATTCCATCAAATATTTTCCTATAAATTATTCTACACAACAATTAAATCAATGTTAAATCATAATATAAACATTTATTTTGGCAAAAATCTGTTAAAATTTCAGCTCTATACAGTGATATCCAGAAATCAACACAATGTTGTATTTCAACATAACAAATCTTCTCACATTATCTGTATTAGATGGAAAAGTGTTACCCAACTTTCCTTGACTACTTTTTCAATTAGTTTAACTGATTAATAGATTTATGAGACACACCAAACATCCATTATTATTTGTGGTTTTGGGCATGCCATTTTGCCTATATTAATTTACTTTAAAATATGCTTGAAAGTCACTACTTTTCTTACATCGCTTCCATTTAATGATATGTATTAATAAGAATTCTGTCCTCAGCTTCCCACACCAATAGTAACACTTGAATTTTCCTGAGTACTATCACTAATCTTTTACCAAAATGCAGTAGAGGTCAATGCAGGAATTAAGAGATATTTTCTGTTCTTATTCCATGCACTAACCAGCCCACGCAGAGGCAGCTGACTGTCTCAGGATGTCCTTGCTTCTAGCAACTTATATATATGATATGTTTAAATATAAATATAAAAACCATACATACATATTTGAGCTTATTTGATATCTTATTGGAACTTATGAATTATAGCGATCACTGTAGTTTAGTGGCCTGTAGATCTCTGAAAGTAAAGAAAAAGAGGAATAGCTGAACTTGTAACACAATGTTGCTTCTCTGTTCTTCCTCCTGTATCAGCATCAGCCTAGATTAAAGATATCCATTTTCATGTTAATGCATAGATAACGTTTGCTTTCAGAGAAAATCAAATATCCTGCAGTTTTCAATTAATTGTTCTTAATACCAGTGGCAAGGACTGTACTGATGTATTGGTTCTTCCTGTTTTATAATTTCACAAAAAATAAGACAAAAAGACGTGTTTAGTTTCTGTGCTTAAATCATAAAGAATTAAACTGTTTTGTTACTAGACAGAAAGCAGCAACAAGATATCTCTGAAGTCAGATTCCACACCCCACATTCAAATCAGGTATGTATTTAGATTTCAGAACTCACCTTCTTTCATGCTCTGAAATGTCAAATTCCTATTGGACAAAAGGACTGCACTATTGCAATCCATGTGTAATCCAACAAGAGCTGTGGCACCATCAGAGTGTAATAATCCTGTGGAAGTCCCAGATATGGAGGAAAATAAGATAATCAGAAATCTTAGAGGATGTAGGCTGATACAGCAATGTCATAGGCAAAGAAATGAAATTATATATGCTCAGAGTGACACATACATATTTACTGTCTTCTGTGAATAATTTCAGGCAGAAATTGAAGTAGCAATTTAATATTTAAAAAGTTAGGACCTAAGGCTCTTCTTATAAGTCCATTATAGCTGACATAAATAGTTTCTTCTATCTCAGAATGACTAGTGAGTAACAACTCTGAAGTTAGACTTCTCTAAAGACGTGCATTTTTAAAAGTACAGTACAAGACTTTCATTTGTCATTCGTCATACCAAGTTTTGAATATTTTATGGCTGCATTCAGGAACTGGATGGCTGCTTTAGAATGAATAATTAAAACTCATTTTAAAATAACTGTCTTTGGGGAATAGGTGTCTCAGTGAACTAAACAATTTCTATTCCTGTTCTCAACATTATTTCCCTGTAATTTCCTGACCTGATTTACGGTACATGCTTGTATATTTCAGGATAGAAATATATGTCAAGGCATCATGATGGGAAATAAAAATCCTGATACTGTACGATTGAAACAGATAATTTAGATTACTAAGCCGAAAAAAAAAAAAAAAAAAAAAAACAACCAAACAAACAACAACAAAAAAAACCCCAAACAAATTACAAATCAGTGGTGTTAATGAGAATGCTCAACTCAAGTACCCTTATCTTTGGTAAACAACCAAACAAACAACAACAAAAAAACCCCAAACAGGTCTTTTTCCACACAAACTAAATCTTCCTTAAATGTTCAGGTCTGAGGGTAGTTTTAATCCCTCTTGAAGAAGCTTTTCTGGTCTAGACAGACAATAAATCACTGTATTCTAGAGTTCCCCAAAGACATTTTAGGAGGTAATTTTCCTGTCTAAAAATGTCAAATGATTGGAAGTGTTTTGTGGAAATGGACCAATCTCAAAGAAACTTTAACGGGTGATGGAAGAGGAATTTTTTTTTCATTAAGAACTGTCTATTCAGTATTGCAGAATATAAAACAGGCAGAAGTCTAATTGAGAACTATTTTTTATCGGTACAAATTAATTAATCATTTTTTTAAACATTCTTTCTTTTTTATTAATTGTGTTTGTAAATTACAGTTGTTTATTGGTATCATAGCATTCACTATATAACAAAAACATCTGGTCTTATTGCTTATTTCTGTAGCATTCCCTAGCTGGCTTGGTCAACCATTTTCCTAAACCATACAGTTTACTTAGCAGCTCAGAAGAAGCAGTGGTGGATTTCAATTCATTTCAAAGCCTGTTTTTCTTTTGCTTGAAAAAATATTGAAGATGAAGAAATATTCTCTGTCAAATATGTGCACTTTCAAATACGGAGAACATAACTCATGAGAAATTCTAAGTAGATATTTTGCCAGGCCCTGACAATGAGGCCCATGACAAAAACTGTCTGACTTAGATTTGGTTCTAGCATAGAAAATAAATACAACACACTAAAAAGAGGGTCAGACAACTAACAGCTGTGGCAAAGTAATTTTTATGGAGTTGTTCAATTCACAAGAACATTCAAAGTTTTCCAGGCATTTATTGCAAATTGAGTTTATATATCAGGGGTCAGAACATGCTCTGAAAAAAAAAAACCCAAAAACCTGATTGCATGAACTGTAGGGATACTGCAAGATTTCAGGCTAGTGACAGCACTCTGAGATTTCTAAGCTATCTTTGCTGCAGTTTGATTACTCTAACACTGACAGAAGAAACAGAAAGACATAGAGACAAAGAAAAATGTGGATTTGGAAAAGAATTTATATGGCTTGCCAGAAACCCCATTGGATAAGGAGAAGTCATAAATCTTTTTTTGTTTTTCTTTCTGTCATGTCAACTGCAGTAATAGTGAAGTCCCCAAAAACTTAAACATGTGAATAAGTATTTTGAAGTCAGCAACCAAGCAAAACATTGGATGCATTCATATATATTCATTTTTTACTTTAAGCAATATTTTAGAATGTTGTCAGTAGAAATAAGAGACCTGTAGGGTTTTTTTTGTAAGGTTTTGAATGCTGTCTTTCCCAATTTTAGATTTCACTGAATGTCAGAGGTGTTCTCAAAAATTTCACCCCGCAAATTATAAGGGTTATGTATGATTTTATCTGAACCATTTTTCATCAGCTTGTAATGCCGTTTAAAAAGCAGGCAAAACCCAACAAAGAAGCGTTGGCTGTATCACCTGGGGGTTTAATTCAAGTATAAAATACTTAGTAATTCAAACAACTTTTAAATTAAAGTATTTAGACCATACTTAAACAATGGAAACCGAAATAAAATTTTGTAGAACTGTGGAGGAAACAAAAATGTACTTCTTTCTCACTTTTACTTTGACTATAGTATCCGGTTACTGAAATTAATGTTCATATAAAAATCCACATGTGGGAGCATGCATTAAGAAGCAAATTATCTTCACTTCATTAGCCTTACAGATGTGTTTATACAAACTTAGAAATAGGACTTTTTGTTATCTGTGTTAATTTGTAATATCCTTGCAAATCAAACCATATCGTTTAAGAGCTAGACTAATAGGTCTGATTTTCACTTTGTACTCTTCCAAGGCTCTTCTTTTATACTTTCAAGTGGTACCAAATGCCACTATGCATATTTTTCTTATCAAAACATTTATTTTGAAAATGTAGATATTATTTCTTATTAGGTTTCTAATTTTCTATTTCAGTCAGAAATTTGAAAAAGAGGTGAGGTGTGCTGAATGTTAGGTTGAACTCTTAATCTAATCGGAATTTTTTAATCCCACATTGTTATGCAAAACTAGTGATAAGTTTGTTGGGTATTTTTCTTCACCTTCACAACTAAGGACTTCATAAGTAGACTGACAGGGCAAAAATCATAGCTGTTTGTGACTCCATTACTTTGACTCAATCACTGGAATTGTAAAAAACCTTTAAAAATAGTCAGAATTTTCCAAATGTTATGGCAAATTCCTAGCATGTCCAATTTCAAGTAAGGAAACTGAAGCTACCTTCTGGCATTATGCTAAGTACTCTTATTTTGCACTAAATGCTTGTTTTATCCAAGACTGTGTCTTGGTGTTTGCTTTCCTTTTCTGAGAATGCAAGCCATTGACCAAGTCTTATTTTATGTTTTCGTAGTAAAAAAAGTAAAACATCTATTGTTGTATCTATGTCTAATACATTTGTATTTCTAGAAAGGTCATTTTTGATGCACAGAGGAGATTTATGGGACACATTACTTACACAGGCATCAACATATTATTGAAAAAACAAAACCAGATTACTTCCATTATGGTTATAAAATCACCATGGGTTAATGGCAGGAAAACTGGAGTGAAGAAAGTTGATTCCTGAATGATCTTAAAATACTTAAATAAAAGCTGAGAAAAAAAAAATATTTAAAAGTTAATTTCTTTCCACTTGAACTTACATGTATATGTTTAAAATAAAATAGCACAATAGCTGTATGGAATGAAGTATAAATCAGAGTACATCTTATTGCTTAATAAAACATGAAGTATATATAGGGATATTGAGTACTACTAGGCTAAGCTAAAATTGACTAAATTATGAGAAAGACCTGACTCCTCAGCATTTCTGTATACCGGAAGCTACAGAAAAACCTACGATTTCTTTTCCACACAGTTCCAGAAGACAATAAAAATGAAGACAATACCTTTGAGTTGTCTTTTTCTTTGATTTTTATGTTTTGTGTAGTATGTAAACTAAAAACCAAAATACCTTAAGTCAAATTTAGCGTCGATGTAACAATTTCATAGCCTTCCTTGCCACTCCATTGAATTCAGGTTGAAAACTTGGTGCATATAGAGAAAGAATTAAATCTTGAATACCTATGATTAATTGTTTACAAAATTATTTTCTGTGTGTGTCTAATAATTCTAGCATATTTCAAACTTAATAAAATGTCTTTCATAATGAAACAGATAGTTTTAATTAACATATTTACATGTAAAACATTTGCTAACATTGCATATTAGACATTATGAACATTGTTTTTCAGCTGTAACTGCAATGGTTTTGTAAGGAAGCTGTAAAACATGAATGGCATACACTTTTTATGACAATTTTATAGAGGGATAATGAATGGAGGTTGTTATTTATGTGAAAGTACCAAGTCAGTTGGTACCATAAGCCTTTAGTTATCACCTTGTGCATGTACAACAAAGCTGATTTACTTTCAGACCTCAAAGAGGCAACTCTGGTTAATTATTCCACTTTATTATACAACATTTTTCCTTGCAAAATAAAACATCATTTATTTTTTAAATTTGATTTTAGCTCTTTTCCTGTTTCTTCTGTTTACAGTCAATAGAAGAATATAATCACTTTGAACAGGGATCCCCTCCTTAAACACCATTAAGTGTCAAGATAATGGGATGACTAGCTATCTAGTTCCCTCTCTTCTTTTTCCTCTCTCTCTCTGCTATCTATAGTAAAGTGCTGAGTAAAGGCCTGCTCGTCTAGATTTCAGATAGCTAAAATGAAATAAAATTAATGCCACATTCAGTGACTAACATCAGATATTCTTTTCCAAGTTTTCACTGACTTCCTCTGATGCATAGAAGAATTTAGAAGCTCAGACTTCAAAAAAAAGAAAAATCATTTTGAAATGGGACACGAGTTTCAGATCTCTGTTATAATTGTACTGAACTTTGAGTTATGGCTGATCAGTTCCTTTTCTTGAAAGACCCTCCTAAGACGAAAAAAACTGGACCACACTGGGAAGTCAGACTGATCATTCAGGATCTGAATGGCTGCATTGCTTTTATATGTGAGATTAAATGTCTAAGAGATTCAGTACAGAAGTTGGTTGATTCAGTATACTGAGAGCAAGAGTATTTAAAGAATTCTGTCTCAGTGATTTTGGGTATGTCCTAAATATCATAAAGTCTGTTGTGGCGGTTTGTGCAACATCCAAAGGGAGATCCGTACGCCAGAAATTTGACTGGTGACAGATACAAGTTTACACTTCTCTAGTTTGGCATTTGAGTTCAATATCATTAGTTTCTCCAGATCCACCTGCACACTTGCAAGTCATTTGGCACTTTGACTGAAAAAACCTATATATACTCAGATCATAACTTTTCTACTTTGCAACTTGAGAGCTTATTTATGAAAAGCTGAAAATGTACTGACACATAAAACCCAGAGAGAATTAGCAAACATTCAAAGTGGCCATACAGATATGAAAACTTTCTGTTATTCATCCTCATATAATTATCTAGGAGAGTGCACTGCTGATACAGAGTTTAGCACCTTCCTTCTAGCAGAGGGTATCACTTTGTTATTATGATTTTATTAAAATGTGGAGTCTCCATCCTTGGAGATATCCAAAACCTGACTGGACGTTATCCTGGGCAACCTGATCTAAGTGGCCCTATCCTGAGCAAGGGGTTTTTACTAGAGGGTCTCCAAACCTCCCATAAAACCTCAACTAATCTGTCTTTCTCTGATTGTGTGAAATGCATAATTGTCATCTTCTTTCTGTAATTTCAAAGAACAATGGCAGTGGGCAATCTGCTGCCTCTTGTGTGAAGCTCAGTGCTGTAGACATCAGGCTGCTACTATCTAAGGTCCTCAGAAGCTCTGCAGGAAAGAGCACCATGTTTCTGAAGTCAGTTCAGCTCAGGTGTGAACTAGCCTACAGACCCAGCCTTGTCAACACTGATGAAGAGCTTGGTATGCACAGACTTGCAAATTTAGTCAAATTTAGAGTTGCTAAACAGTTTTAACAGGATTTCAGGAAATCACAGTTACATAAAGCATGTGTCATCAGGATGACTGATCAAGAGTTGTTCCCCATATTCAATTCAGAATTTATTTTAGATGACTAGAACTTTTATTGACCTGCAAAATAATTGCTGGTCAGAAAGGGTGGGATGTGACGGATGTTAAATCTGATCAAAGATGGCTGAGTCCTCTAGGAGGTAATAAGCTATGAAGCTGTAAACAGCAGAGCTTGGTTGAGACCACTACCGTTGTTCAGTGAAACTCTCCGGAGTATGGGGGTATGAGGACTGCAGTGTGAAGACTGAATTGTTTTTGAGGGAATGCAGAGAGGCAGCAATGGCAGCCAGCTTTGGACCTCTTCTGTCTGATGCTTTTCTTGTGGGTGGTAAAGTAGGTTAGTCAGTTTGATACCTTTCTGTGTTTCCCCAGCAGAGTCCAAAGCTTTTGCATTCAAAGAAGTATAAATCAGAGTACATCTTTTTGTGAAATTCATTCTGTCTTAGGAGACAACAAAATTATTATGTTTTCTGGATTTTCTTCTCACTTTTATTTTCTGCAGCTTCAGTGTTCCTCCCCAATGCACTTTTATTAAGTTTTCTGAATAGGAACTAAAATGGTGATTTTTCAAATACCCATCTGATTACCTTTTAAAGACTGTGTGCTTGATGTTTTATAATGCAAATGGGAAAGAATGGCAAAACCTCAAAGAGATGTCTTGTGAAAAAAGTATATTTAATAAATTTACCACAGTTAGTTGTCTTCATTTGGATAGGTCCTTTGATTTCATGCAGACATTTTGCAGTGAACCATAGACTGTCCAAACATAAAAGGAATGTGTTCCCAAAAGAATAATGTAGAAAATGTCTTAAAGAAACATCAATATCTTGCAACTGGGTCAGAATCGCCATCCACCAGATTCTTCATTAGAGTAACAAAGTAAGGATTTGACAGCTAACATCCTATATCAATGTATGACCTTGCAGTCTTGTCAGCTAGAAGGCAAAAGAAAGCCAGAAAAGTTGCCTGTTCTCTATAAATGTATTCTGGAAGTAAAATCAGCATTTTAAAACCACAAATGATACTGAGTAACCCCAAAAAATGCAGATTAAGAACAAATCACACTTTATCTAAGTAGAATAGAAATGTGTTACAAAAAATGTTTTAGAAATCTTATTTATAATTAAGTGGACAACATCCCACCTGCAACCTCATTTTACAAAAAATATCTAATGAATTAAGAAGTTAACTGTAAAATGCTACACTAATAGTTGTAGAACTCATCAATGATAGACTTAAACCATTATTTGAAAAAACATCTTTGAAAGATAACCTACCTCAGTCTGTGGTATCTGTCTAAGTAAAAGTAGGTGAATAAAAACACTAAGCACACAAAAAGGCATTTGAACTCTTGCTTGTCTCTGAGCTCAGGTTTCTTGAACGAGGACAAAATGTCTGACGCTTCCAGTCACCTGAGATACGCAGCACAGAAATTTCTGAAATTCCCTACAAGGGTGGGCTTAATATTTTAAGACAGGTGTTGGAAGGACCACTGTTCTCCTTTAACCCAGCAACTGAGTGATTGGAAAACTCTCCTGGGAAGCAGGAGAATTGTATTTGAATTGCTACAGCATGAAAATGGACTTGAAATATATTTGTCTCTGTTTCGTCATTAAATACCAGATATCATGCAGAAGACCAGATCTTCTTCAACTTATTAATCTAGCAGTTTGCGTTGATCACAATGCTTTAGTCTGCACTATTCTTCACAGTTTGTAAGCCAAGTAGTCCACAGAACTTATCTTTGAATCTCATCCCAGAGTTGCATTCATCATCTCTCCTCAGCTGTATCAAGGACCTCCTGGACAGCTCTTGGCTGAAAACTTCAAATTAATAACAGATGATACAACTGTTTATATAATTAAGAGAGTCAACAGCTTCGCTTTATTACTTTTCATCACATAGTCCTTTTTCTTAATAATCCTTTAGTTGTGAAACTGTGATAAGCAATTGTTACTTCATCAGAGAATTCGAACAAGTGATCATTAGGTCAGTGATGTCTCTTATTTATAAGTTATTGTGTGGCCTGAAGCTTGGAACCAGTGAGATCATTATGATAATTATAAGGAATACTTATGACAATTATAATAAGTCTATATGGGTTCTTACACTGCACTCTAAATGCTTATTAGCATTTTTTACTCACTTATTAGTGAGTAAAATGGCATGACTATCGTCTTGTTTTTTCATCTTTTCCCCAGAAAAGGTTCAGGTTTTATTTTACTAAGGATTTATTTATTCATATATACTGTTATAGATATGGTTACATATGTTTTAAGGTTGTTGTATGTAGTGCATATACACACATGGTGTTGTATATATTAATGAAAACAAGCTCACAAGTATGTATGCTATGTGTGGAGCTGAAAATCATGCAGCTTCCTGAAGAAGTTAGTTCTCTTATTTCTCTTATCTCCAAGAAAATACCTTTCCTTGCAAAGGTAGAGGTAGAATTTTACCTTTATTGTACAAAACTCTGTTATGTGAATTGCTCATTCTAGCTGTTTTTCAGAGTTTCAGATATATTTGGCTATTCTACACTGCTGTTTTGAAGGTGAGAAGATATTTTGCACTGATAAAAGTCTAGTTGCTTGAGAAATGTAATAAACCAAAGAGGGAGAAAAAATAGGGAGCACTCAATCAATGGGAGACAAATAACTGGAATGAAGTGATGTCAAAAAGGGTATCTAGTTGACTGATGCAAATTAGTCTAAGGTTCCAGCACTATGTGGAGGAGTAAGAGGCTACATGCTGAATATTAAAGACCAGGAATATTGCTCTACATGGCACAGTTGTGAATGCACCAAGAGGAAATGGGAGAAAATGCCTGTAGGCCAAGAAAAGCATGACTATAGAAGGGCAAATTCAGTGATTCAGTTTTGAAGGAAAATGTCTAAATGACTAAGGACTGACTAACAAACATTGATGAAATTACCAATGAAAGAACAGTAGCATATTATATATAATGTTCCCACCTATTTGTCTGCTGTATACACCAGGTAAATTGGGGATTATTATTCTGTGATGGGATTAAATCACAGGAAACAATAATTTTAAAATAAGCCAAATTTAAATTAGGTCTTCTATCATACAGTGAGGTTTTGCAAGTGAAATCTCTAACAAACTATAAAAACATCACTGTAGAGGTCTTTCTCCTCACCTGGCCATATACTCCTACAAAGCTTGTAGGAATTTAATATTTTTATATATTTCTCCCACTGTAGAATTTTCAAAGGGAAGGCAGATAGACACAAAGACAAGATGAAATACTGTTACATAGTTTTTACAAGACTGAGTAGTGACCTTTATGAAATATACCATTATTCTACAAGTATCTCAAATTACTTTTTTCTTACTGTCACAGGAATTTTTTTCACTTTGGTTTTCCTATCGTTCCCAAATGACATATCTAGTCAAATATTTAAATGTTCCTAGGACCTTAGTTCAATGACTATTCAAATTGTGCTGTCAAATGATTCACTGGTATTTTCCTTTCACAGCAGCCTGACTTTCATGAGAGATTTGTTGTCAAATATCAACCAGAAACTCTTCTTCAGTTAGAGAAAAGGAAAAGAGGTTGTCACATAATGTCATAGATCTTTCTGTCCCTGTATTGACTTATGCAGAATTTCTCTAGTTTAAACATAGTTGCAGAAAAAGGTCTGTATTTGATTGGGATGCTAGACCACCATGAAAATATATCACAAGTGTAGTATTCTGCTTCAATTATGCATGCAAAGTCAGTTCGCCTTTCCAAATTCCATTACGCAAAGGCAAACCCTTTGACATCAGTGGAGATATACAGATACAATCCAGAACAGAATTTAGCCTCAAATGTTAAAGCTATTAAACAGGAAGAACAGACAAAATTATTTCTGTTAAACATTTGGGTCCTTCCTCATGTGGCCATTCTCCAACCTTATCACAGCAAAAGCACTCTTAACCCTGTTTAGAGAGGCCACAATTATTCCTTGTCAATTAGATTCTCAATCACTGAACTATAAACAGCAGGTGGTGCATAACCATCATCCCAGCTTAAAATTATAGAACTCTTCTTCTGTTTTGCTTTTTTTTTTATTTCCACATGTTCACTGAATTTCCTGCCATGAAAATATCTTATCCTGCCTTTAAAACTGATAAATAAAACTAGGAGAAATGGTACAACAGCCTGAAATTAAAATGATGGTTATGCATCACCAGCTGCTTGTAGCTCAGTGATTTAGTGTCCAATCGACTAGAGATAATTACCTCTCCCGTATAAGGTAAAGTGTATTGTCAATCTCTCAATACTACTCCTGCCTCTAAATATACATTACAGAATATGTTTGAGGAAATTATTTGATTTTAATAGTTTTCAGTATTTTATCGTCCTGAATTTATAAATATAAACAAATTATTTGCTTGATTCAAAAAAATATACGTTATAGAACAGTAGCTACTAATGAGGATTTTTACATTACTGTTTTTAAAGTGTGGTTTAACTATTACAAATTAAAACATTCATTTTTGGCTCCATAGATTATTCTGACTTTACAACGTGAAATAAAATTCAATTTTTATTATTTTACACACTTTTTTGTAGCTAGCATGGTTTCCTGAATAAGACTGACAAGAGGATCATGTATAGAACTCACCTGTCAAGATAAAAGCACTGAACACATCTCTATGCTATCATGTTCATTAAATACTAGTGGTTAACTGCATTAAATGGGTAATTTTTTAACAATGAATTGTCATCTTTTTTTGCATTCTGTTCAACTCTTGACATTTTATTATGAGCAACAATAACATTTAGTTCTTATTAAACATTATTGAGAGCAAGCAAGGTATTTAGGGTAGGATTCATTTTGTTGCCTCAACATATACCCACACCGTAATTATATGATCTGTATCAGGTCATGGACAGCAGCTCCTCCCAGGCACTGGCAGTTCATTTCCAGCTGTTTCTAGTCTCTCTCTCCACAGATTCAGTATTTCTGTAACCATCTGTCACGGTTTAACCCAGCCGGCCAAAAGCACCACACAGCTGCTCGCTCACATTCCCCTCCCCGGGTTTGGGACAGGGGAGAGAATCAAAAGAGTAAAGACAATTTGATATGTGAAGCAAAAGCCACGCACACAAGCAAAGTAAAACAAGGAATTAATTTACTACTTCCCATTGGCAGGCAGGTGCTCAGCCATCTCGAGGAAAGCAGGGCTCCATCCCACCTAATGGTTGCTTGGGAAGACAAACACCATCACTCCAAACATCCCCCCCTTCCTTCTTCTTCCCCCAGCTTTATATGCTGAGCATAAAGTCATATGGTATGGAATATCCCTGTGGTCAGTTGGGGTCAGCTATCGCGGCTGTGTCTCCTCCCAACTTCCTGTGCACCCTCAGCCTACTCACTGGTGGGCTGGGGTGAGAAGCAGAAAAGGCCTTGACTCTGTGTAAGCACTGCTCAGCAATAGCAAAAACACCCTGATGTTATCAATGCTATTTCCAGCAGATGTCCAAAACATACCCCCCTACTAGTTACCATGAAGAAAATTAACTCTATCCCAGCGAAAACCAGCACAGCACCACAGTGTTTAAAGAGCGCTGTGAAATGGATCAGTGTCAAAGCTGTGTTTTGGCTGCAGCTACTGAAAAAGGAAGTCCCACTTCTCCCTGTCCACAGTGTACAACCATCTTGTTGCAAGAAGTGGTCCTGCCTTCCTCAAGGTCAGTGCAGGGAGCTGCACAGCACTCACACACTGACTTCACTGAAGAACAAGATCTTCTGTGGTTTTTATTTTGAGAAAGACTAACAAACTGACCTGATTCAGCAAAGAACTATGGGACTGTTAGTGCTACTACAAGGGAGGAAGTGGAAAGACATAGCCAGAGGCAGATCAAGAATGGTCCCAGAGCCAACATAGTCTTACCTTGACTTATGTTGCTTCATGCAACTTAAATGCTTCATGCCCATGAAACCCACAGCTAATACCAGACATCTCATTTTTGATGATGCAGTTTATTTACCTTAGACATGTCAGTTTAGGATGAGGTGAATCATGATTCAGACATCTTTATTTTATTCATTGCTTCTATAAAGAACCTAGACTCCCTATGACTTTATACTTTAGGATGCATAAGTCAGAAAATCTAAATCTGATCTTATGTGTGTATAGTATTTTTGTAGTTTCCTTTTCCTGAAAACAAAATGGTGAAATCCAAACACGTAGCTAAATAATTTTTGGTGATCTGCAATGTCCATAACTTTTATGTAATTCCAGGTTTTCTCCCTCTTTAATTAGTTACCATCTTCACAGATTGAATTCAAAGGGCTGTCAGTTATATAGACAGTGGTGGACACAAAGACTGGACAAAGAGAAAAGGAAAGCAAGCTAGTAATTTTTTTTAGCTAATTGAAAGAAAAATGACATGAAAGACCCCTGTTACTTCACAAAAAGGAAACTACTTAAAGTAGAGTTTCTTTAGACTAGAAATAATCTAACAAGCACCACACAAATTGCTTCATCATGCTATCATACCACTGAACCTAGGATTTTGGAATGCAGTGGAGCACCCAGACTAGGAAATGTAAAATTTCACAAAATGTCAGCCAAAACCTAAAGCATAGGATGAAATACAAGAATAACACAAAGTGTGAGTGTACCTGTAGAAGCAAAGACACTGATTTTCAGATTGTTTATAGAAATTTCAATGAAGCAAAGTAACAGATTTCTCAGAAGTTAATTGGGCTCAAAGTCTGATTGAAGTTTTCGTGTCTTAAATAATGTAGTTTCCTAGAATTGATAACTGTAAGGCAATGATAAATGTGACTTATTAATGTGATAAAAAGTCATCTCTCCAGAAAGATCACTCCATACATATTATGACCTTTGCAGAGTCATGTTTATGGCAATAAACTACTAGATGAGCTTCTCTGAAATTCTTATGCTCTTTCAGATCTTTGCTAGCTTTAAGAAGGTTCATATCAAGTAAATTGCCTACTGACTTTGGAATCCAGGCTTTACAGAAACAATGAGTTTTCTCTTAAACAAAATATATGTCTGTCCTGGGTTAAGCAGAGAGTTAAC
>NW_010127897.1:85251-148773 GCF_000699245.1 Pterocles gutturalis | reverse complement strand
ATTAACAGAGTTAACTTTAACCCACGACACACATCCACAGCTCTGCATGTCCAGACTTTGCTTGCATCACAAGATGCTCCACGGAACCCAAATCTACACTGTGCTTCTAGCTCAGGACTGCTGGACCAACAAGGCAAAAGGAGTTTGCATACTGACACAGGTCCAGCTAGACTTCTCTGAAGACAATGTAAGACTGTTCACATCTTACTGTAGAAGTTCCCAGAGCCTTTTGGGGAGGCATGCTTCTAGGTCAGTTTGTTGCAAATAAAATTATGTTGTATTCTATTCTGTTAGCATAGGAGCTTATTAAAACAAGATAGGGAACCATCTCTGAGATTTCAGTATTCACCTGAATAGGATTTGGTTCCAGTTCTTCCCCAGTTAGAGGCAAGAGGACAGATGATCTGTCATGACTAAGATATTTCTGCTTAGGTAATGGAAGATCTGAGATGCTACTCACAAACAGAAATTAGGGAATGGCTTCTGCTCCAGTTCACATATTCTGATTTTAGTCCAGAGGAGGGGAAATAAGAAAAGTTACTATTTCAGTCATGTGCCTCATATTAAATAGAAAAGACGTGAGTCCCAGTAAAGACAACACAAATTCCTTATTCACAGTGCATCCTAATGAGAACTCACATCAATTTCCAATAATTTATTCAGTAGGCCTTTTAAATCAATCCTTTTCCTCATCACTGCCTCCTCCATCTCTTCTTTCTTCCTTCCTGATTTTGCAATTAAGTCATAATGCTGAACTTGGGATATCAACATCCTGGCTTTCCAAAACATAAAGCCCACTGAATGGATCAGTTCCCCACTTAAGAAGCTTTAATGCATAATGTGGCATTGGCCAAAGGTGGAGAGAGCAGCACGTGCTTCCCTTCGTGGGTTTTGATGCATCATTATAATGTGCTCATTATAAGTCAATGAGCACACTGATGGACAGCTAACAACTAACCTTATAAAGAGGATTTTAGTTTGCCCGCAGATTCAAAAAGAAGGGCCTGTCAATGTTGTTGGGAGCTCACAGATGAACAAAACAGAGCTCTGTCATGAGACATGCAGCAGAGGAGTGTATGAAAAATATTCTGATTCTTGTTTAGTTGAAATTCTTACACATTTGCTTATGATATGTCTACAGTGTTGCATACAATACAACCTACCTTACAGCTACAACATGGCCTTAGTTAGTATGCATTAAACATATATGCCCCATTAACAAAACACAACTCTCCTAATATTGATTAAATATAGAAATATACATTGTGATAAAAAATCTGCCATAAAATATCATAACTTGGTACTGCAGGTAACAATACCTTCTGGCTTTAACATCCTTCTACTTACATCTGTTTAACTTCTAGTTACATCTGTTCTATTCTATCATCATCATCATAAACTCAAGGCTTACTCTTATTAGAAGATTTCAATTATTATGAAATATTTTCATATAATAGCAAAAAAAATTCAAACATAAATTCCTCATATCTCTGTGACACGTAGCTTAACTTTGTGCCCACTATTCCATATGTGTAACTTTTCAAATAAGATTAGGCAAAAATAGTGTTCTTCCTGTGACTACTTTTTTTTTTTGGGGGGTTTCCGTGAAAAGCTGAGACTTTTTTTTTTTTTTTTTTTTTTGTGGGGGGGGGGGGGGGGGGTGGTGTTTAAGTTAACTTAGAAAAAAGGAGGCACTCTCATCTGATTGCTTATCAGGTGGTCATGCATATGAGTGGCTGACTGCACAACACCGCTACTGACTGCTGAATAACAAAAGTGAACAGTACAGGGTAAAAGCTTTCAGGATCTGCAAGTTAAACACGTATAACTTGTAATATTTAATATTGGTACTACTAATAATGAACAACAACGACAATAAAAAAAATCAGTTATTTGTGCTAAAAAAACCCAAGTCTTGTTCCTGAAGAAGGCATGATTACTTTAAAGAGCTATATATGCAAATAATATACCTGTAACAAGTTAAGTGTGATGCTTTTACAGCCACAGAGGATTTAGGTCTTTAATTCTTTAACTCTGCCTCTTTTAGGTTATTTTCTTAGTTTCCTAAAACATACCAGTTCTTTCTAAGAGGCTGTAACTTTTTAACGAGGCCTTAAGGGTAACATATTTTCAATATACTATGTAACTACTAGGATGGGCTAGTACATGGGGTTTTAACCTTTAACTGTGAAAAGCAGCACTACTCATTCCCTCTTGCTCACTTCTGACTAGTCACCGCTGCAAACAAATGTGATAAAAGCTTCATATTGTGCCTAACCACCAGGTACACTTTCTGTGTAATTAGAATCAAAACAATAATGCTTTTAACTGCTTTGATAGTCTCTCTAGAGATCTGAAATAACCTAAAACTGAAAACATGAAATCTGCCAAGATGCTGCAAATTTTATTCTGTGCAGACATTTCTCAAAGGACTCATGCTGCTCACAGCTGCTGCAGAGGTACAGCGGCATGCAGGGAGATTCAGCGAAGGGCAACAAATCTGAAAACACTACTAGACCTGATGATTTGAGAAAGTATTTGAGCCTTCACTGCAAGAACAGAAGATTAGGAAGGGCACTCGCTGGAACCTTTTCATACATACACACTTGCATGCAATGAGGCAATTACCTCTGGAGCTCATTCCGACCAGAGATTTCATGCATTTGCCAGAACAAATGATGATGTGCATAATAGAGTTTCTGCTGAGGATTAGCCACTGCACAGCTGATTTGTATTGAAGAGAATCTGTTTAAGATGACAGGTAATTATCTTTGATTCAAGCTTGACTGCAGTTTACTTGAAGACAAGATAGTGTATGAGCTCTTCCAGTACAGAACACCTCAAGGTCCTCCCAGCACGTATCCAGCTGGGATGGTGCTGACTCACCTTTGACAGAGAGATGAATTCTTTTTCTCCCAAGAGATTTTACTTTCAGTTTTTATTCATTGTAAATGGGGCACTTGGGACTTTAGATCTTCGCAGCAGTTCAAATTCATATTCCTTTTACCTAGTTTAAATACCATAACTTACATCTTCCAAACATATTTATAATTTATACATCATTGAAATATCATGACATGCTTTTGAGCTCTCTTGCTCATGATCACCCTTTACATTCTTTCCTCCATTTCCAGCTTTCTGAGGTTTCCTGCCTACTCAGAACTACAGAGTTTCCCAGGGTCTACACCGCCTTCCCACACAGAGATGCTGCCAGGATGGCTGGAAGCAGGGCAGAGGTTTCAGCATGTACCTGAACCAGCCTTAGAAGCAGCTGGCAGCCATTCTAAAGAGCTACGGCTAGAGTATGTCTTATATACAGACCTGATGAAGAGTTTTGAATGAAGATAGACATTTTCTGGGAATAACATATATCTCAATAGTTGAGCAATGACAAGAAACAAGCAATATATTCCTGAAGGTCTTTTACTCCTGCCTATCTCTCTCTGTTTCACAAGCATCTGCTAGCACTTGTGAAACATTCTCTCACATTTTTTGAGCCTATTTATACTAAGCCTGAATGTGGAAGAACCCTTTCCTCGGGTCCATGGAACATAGAATAACATACAAACAAATACACAAAATTCTCCCTTCTATTGTAACATATCTCTACGCAAAAGTATGGTTTTTTTCCCTTATTGCCCATCGCTTCATTCCCTTTGAAGACATTTAGTGAGCAGCCAAGCTGAATGTTTTTGCACTGCCATACTAGCACAGCTTTATAGAAGTAGAGGCAGATTTCTTGCAGTTCAAATAGGTTTGTATCCCTATGAACTTACTTATTTCAAAATGAATGATAGTAAAGATTCTATAAAAGAAGAAGAAGGTGAGGTACAGCTGACAACCTATTAGGTCAAGAGAAAGGTGAAAGATTTGAAAGACTCAAAAATAAAAAGTCTTTGCATGCTTCTAATGGCATTTCTTCTAGCACATCGGGGAGGGAAAAAAAAAAAAAGTGATGTAAAGGGTGAGATGGGGAGAATCTGTTGTAGGAGGAATGAGAAAAGGCAGTCAAATCCTGCAAGGATATCTCAGAAACCCACAGTGCTGCTGTACAAGAACAAAATAGAAGATTGAAAACATTTTTTTGAGAATGTTGGAGAAGTATGGATCAGGGCATACAGAATTCTGCTAATAAAGATGATCGCAGGAATCAAACTAAAACACAGCTTCTTACTCTATTCAAAATTGAAATCTACAAACTGAGTGACTCTTGATTTAAAAGGTTATGGTCCAGGTGTTGGATCTGACTATCCAGCATCCTTTCTTCTTAGCTTCTGCCTTTTCCTGGGGAAGTTGAGAAACACAGAAGTCTGGACAGTGAATAGCTATCCCAGTGCCCATAATTTTTTTTGGCATTATGTTGGCCATGAAAAACTGCTGTTGCTCTGCCACCTAAAAGCAAATAAGTCTGTAGGTATATATTCCACTGCACAGTGTGGTTCAACATAGAATCAGCAGTAGCTATTATTGCAACTGCAATTCAAAGCTTGGGTTCAAGCCTCCACAGCTTCTGAAATGGTATCATTGTCTGAAAGAAATCATATTTTCCTCCAGATATACTTCTTGACCACAGTTCCATGACCAGCTACTGCTATGTTGATTTGACAAGTGGCAGAATGCATAGCAACATAACACAGGGAGTACAGACTAATTAAAATGGCTTTGTATTGCCTGAAGCATTTGTTGAATCAGGTGTGCATGGGGGACAGGAACAAATGGTTGGCTGTCAGAGAAAAAAGCTCAGGCTGTGTAAGAACAAAGTAATATTACACCATCCCTTTAATCTGCATCACATTCTTTCTTTAGCCTGCTATTTTCTGTTGTAGGAAGAGTCTGTCTGTCCTTTGCCAGTGAACTGTATTAGTTGGCAGGCCAACAAAGACTTCAACAAAGCTTCTCGGCCAAAACTCTCCAAAGTTGATGGTAGCAACCAAATTTGGCTCTGGAAAATTCAGGTAAATTCCAGTAAAAATTGGTGTTGTTCTGTTTTGGTTTTTTTTCATTAAAATTTATTTGCTGGGCTTAAGTTATATTCAATGCTACCAGTCAAAAGTGCTATACACAAACATGTTTGTCTGTTCCTTCCAGATTCTTTAGCAGTTTCCAGAATTCTGTTAGATTACATAGAGATTTAAAAGGGATAAGTCTTTCAGCTAGCAGTATCTCAAGTTTGTTTCTGTTTTTAGTTGCATGCATATTTAACTGAGTTGTACTCCTAAGATTTACCTCCACTTGGTAAAAAAATCATATGTGAGTTTCAACATGGATCTATTGCTGACTGAGGCCAACTGAGTTTGCAAACTAAGAATTAACACAGTTTTCTTTAACACTGTAAAATTTTGAAAACAAACAGATCATGGGAAGTACCAACTCATCTCATTTTAACTGACACATTCACACCTTTGCTGATAGCATCTTTTGGCTACAGAGCTTTCTGCAAGGTTGGGTTAACAATGCACCAGAGTTTATGTTTACATAGTGATAGCTGTATCCTGGAAACTGAAAAAGACAGTTTCCCAAGCAGTTCAAGAATACAAGGTAGCACTGTAAATTTTAGCTTCTTTTTCAGCTTTTTTGTTCCCTAGTTTTTGTTTAAGTTTGTTTGGGTTTGGTTTTTTTGTTTGTTGGTTTGGCTTTTTATGCCTAATGCTGATACTAAAACAATGATCATTGGAAAAGTCTCTGGAAATTCCACTGAATTAACTGTGATATAAGCCAAGCAGAAGTGGTCCAACAGAAGTTCTACTTGTAGCCAGGCAGTGAAAAAAGTTACCAAAATTCTAATAGTTTCCTAAGCAAACAAGATCAGGTTTACCCTGCAACAGTCTAAATTTTATTCAAAACTATTTCAAATTCAGGGACAATCTTTCTGTTTGACATTTGAGCATTCATTCCCCAACAAAAACCACATTTACAGCTTCTAAGAATGACCACCATAAGCATAAATACATACGTGTTAGAAAAAAAGTGAAGAGAACAGTTATTACATAAATGGGTTTTCATTAAGATTTACTATAAGGTCATTAGTATCCTTAAAAGCAAATTGAAATATTAATGACATATTTTTCTTCAAATTTGCCGAGGAAAACTTTAGCCTAACCACCCACATACACAGTTCCATATTTTCGAGTACAGAAACTACTCCTCCCCTCTGCTCCCCTAT
The DNA here is from genome assembly GCF_000699245.1 of Pterocles gutturalis. Classification (NCBI taxonomy): domain Eukaryota; kingdom Metazoa; phylum Chordata; class Aves; order Pterocliformes; family Pteroclidae; genus Pterocles; species Pterocles gutturalis. Next base: position 142,610 of record NW_010127897.1, on the reverse strand, counting down.
CCCCTCCTCAATTTTAAATGGAGGCTACATATAAGCCATAGCAACAAGTATGTCCTACTTAGCCTCTTCAGACAAAGTTCAGTTATTTTCAGCAAGGCTTCTGGTGATCTTTGCTTGACACCCTCACAACGCAGAGGGCAGCATTTTTTTCCCAGTGAATATCACAGAAAAAGTTTAAATCATTAGCATCTCGCCAGTTCCTAAATGGTGAAGTTGTGCAAAGTCTCATTAGAAAGAGCAAAGCCCCTGTGTCCCCATCTTGAGTCATACAAATAGCTTCACAAAGAGATCCACTTGCAGAAATGGCTTGGCTTGTTTCAGTTAATTTCATTTGTTTTCCTTTTTTTTTGACCTTCAAGTGCCATCACAGGGAACAAGCACAAAACACAGAACACTAATTAAGACACTCCAAGCACTCTTAATAACTCATAAAAAGGAGTTTTCCTGTACTGTATGAATCAGCACCGCTGTATGAAAAAATCCTTCTGTTTTCAGGCAATATTCCATCACATTACGCACACTTCTCACAACACCCTTGCCAACAAAAAGCTTACCATCACTTCTGAAACTCAACACACTGTTAGGGTTACTTTTAGTCACTTATAATAGGATTAATGAGATACTCACTTTAGTTTATTTATTGCTCATGAACAGTTTATTCAACTTTAATGTAGCCTAAATGAACAATTATGGGATGTCTGTTGTTTGCTTTTAATGCTTTTAGGCACTATCAGAATTTACCGTTCACATTTGAAAAAAAAAAAATGCAAAGGTGCTCTGGATAATTTTTCCTCTGGAAATGTACATTCACAATTAAAATTAATTGCAATGATTAAACATCAACACTTTGCCTCAATTATCTGAGCACTTACATTAGAAAAGAGAAACAGTAAAATATTTATTTGCAAGAATTAGAGAACATTACTTTTGGCCTTAGTGAAGTCTAAAATGCTCATTAAAGGTCTGAGTGAGTTTTGGAATACTCAATTTCCCATTAAAGTTAAAATATTGACCACAGCACACACATTTCTTCTTCTGAGCTCACCTACTGGTCGGAATCAATTCCTCAACTGTCTGATACATTGAAGCGTTTTTTTGAAAATATCAGGACACAAAGAAACTATGAGCGTCAAGCCCTTGAATGAAAGTATTTCCCTCTTTTGCCCTTTCTTGATTCATAATTGTTTTTAAAGAAGGGCAGAAGAAATCCCCAAAACTACCTTTCCAGTTAAAGATCTATGCAGCACACGTACATTCAACACCTCACTGCTTTATAAAAGTTATTTTTTATATGAGCGTCCAATGCTGTGAAATTCAGTGACATTTCTCAAGTGCTTGCACAGGTATTCTTCACGACATACATGGAACATATAAAAATGCAACTTCAACACATTTACACCTGCTGTTCATCAGCTAACCCATAAATTGGTTCTAACTCTGTATTTTGACATGTCCTGGCTAAAAGGCCTTGAAATATTGATGACAGCTTCCCAAAACTGGCCATCCCCCATTTTCAACAGGATCAGTGGCAGCTACTTGAACTGTACAAAATGAATCTGCCAGAACTAACTGAAAACTCAGAAGTATTTAATAGCATGTTTTCGCTTGTGGGACCTCTAGATGGTCTATTCTTGGTTTTCAGAGACACAGTAAGATGCCAAGATCATCTAGGACATGAATAGTGAGTTCAAAATTGTATCACAAGTTTAGAGCTTTTGCAGTTTAGCATTTGAAGAACCGAACAAGGTGTTGAAATTTCCCTGGCTCTCCTAACTCCAAAGTTGAATCCAGTCTGTCTGATACTAATGGGTTTTTTTTAGTTTGAGTTGTATTAATATACCGATGTTCTTATTAACTCTGCTTTCATCTGTATCAGTGATAACAATACGCTACTGCAAATAAGTAAACATAAGTAAATAATTAAGTAACTTTCCAGCCTGAGACAGCTTCTTAATTTTTTTCTGTGCCCATTTCTGCTGTCTCAAATGAGATACAGAATATAATTAATCTACAGAGTTTTCAAGAAGCAAATTAAAGCAAGAAATATCTCTATTTTGTAATCCTGGTAATATTTTACTGAATTATAATGAGCTCAAATTAATTCAAACTTTTCCCAACAAAACATTATGTTGTATTGACCAAACACAAGCAACCAACCTAAATACGTAGGTCTACTGATTTCACATCTCCTGATAAATGTAACTTAATTTCTCTACTGCATTATTGCCAAATAAGAAAACATCTTTTTGCACTGTAATAATTAGATCTATACAGCACTGCTATACAAAAACCAGTATCACCACTATTACACCAAGATTTCAAAATAGCCAAACAGAGTCTTTAAAAAAGGTTCGTAGAGAATTAATTGAAAAATGCTCCAACTCACCTCAGAACTGTTTGGTCATAAGTAGTATGTAAAATTATACTTAAATAAGCATGAATCAACCTAGCAGTCAGGCTGTTAGCAGTTTCATCTTCTTGGTTGACAGACTTGGGAAACACTATATATTATTAATATGGCTGGCTAATTTCTAATTAAAAACCCATTACCAGTTCTAACAACCATAGATTTTGATGAACTTGCAGTCAGCTTCGCCTCCCCCCCCAAAAAAAAGAATAAAAGAATTCACTAGGTGACCTCTCGCGTGGGATTCCTCCATCTGTCCATTATCATTTAATGCCACTCAAATCTGGATTTCAAATGGGAAAAATACTGGTTTGTTCTGACTTAATTTCCTGTGTGCACAATGAACTCCCACCTTCTTCTGGGGACTTCCCATCAGAGGATCATGTTAGTTTCTCTTCATTCAAACTATTTTTTCCTAATTAAGAATTAAAAAGCAAGGTATTTCCTGTCTTACTACAGTTCACTCATACATCAAATTTTGAATGTGTACCCTAAGAGAAAAGTGTATATTAAATCATACGCCTACAGTCTCTTTGTAAAATGGAAGAATACTAATTTACATTAGTGGGATCTGAGTTCAGATGAGAAGCCAAGACAGTTTCACTGAATACGCAATGAAGCTCACAGAAAACAAATGCATTTCACATAAGGCGATGTGAGGCTACAAGAAGGCAGACAAACTGACATGAAATATGAAGCTGCTCAAGGCCTTGTTCACTGAGATGTACAATAATAGCATCAGTCTACCAGAGAAATGGAATATTGAGTTAAACAGTATTTAGGTTTTTTCTTTTTGTTACTCAGGCTCATAAAAGCCAAATGAGTCTGGCAGAGTCTTGAATAAGTCTTACTGGATTTGTTCATGTCACCAAGACAGAATACAAATTCAACACGGGTGGTAGTTTCTTTTCTGAAAAGGTATAACACAGGTTAAAAATAGGTAAAACAGCACAGCATTTGCAAAAGAAAAATTGCAAACATTCATAAAGTTCAATTTGCCCTGTGCTGAAGAGACAGCAGAACTTTAAATAAGAGGAGATGCAGCAACTTAAAAAAACACCCAAACACATTTTATGTAATAAATGGAAAGTCTAAATGGAATGTCTCCAGAATCCGTAAGACTGAAGAGATGCTTTGACATATCCGTGTACTGCTAAAGACAGTCTCAAGTATCTAGGTGTATACTTCTAAAGAAGATTTGAAGGCTATTGAAAACTTCACCACTCATCAGTGAACTGCTACATCTTTATAATTACATCGTATTGTGGATACTCTAGCTCTTAAGTACACTGAGGTGCAACCGCCATCATTTTACTGTTGACACTTTTGTGGGTTGCTATGAAATTCTGTTTTGCAGTGGAATTAAGTAAACACAGGAAGAAGTTCCAAGCTTTCATAGAACAGGGTACACTTCGGATAATGACCTCGTGTCCCAAAATGAATAAAGCATACATCAAATACACAAACAAGATATGTTGGGAAGAGTAATGCCAGCCTGGCAAAGAATAACTACCTACAAAAATTGATCTACTGCTTTTTGTCTCAAGCCTGTGGATATTCACTGGAATAAAATGGACTGAGTGGCAGCACAGCTTTCAGATAGGTCAAAGACAGCTTTTTGTAGATAATAATTGGATGCCAAGCCACCGAAAAAAGGCATGTTTTAATCAAAGAAGAAAATTTCTCATGAGATTTCACTTCTGAAATTAAGCAAGAAGCTCATGTATTCTCTTGTGTTTGCAAGCTCTACATTGTTTCCTTCCCTTAAGGAGAACGAGTGCTACGGTAATCACTGCTTTAGAAGATATTTACCTTCAGTCAACGTATACAAACACAGGAGTGGTATGAGATCCTATGTGAAAACTTCCTTTTCCACTATCTTTGCTGAATCATTGTCAGGAAGAATGACAAGCTCTTAGACACTACTGAAGAATACACACTTCAGAAAAAGAAATAACAAAAAGCTAGCCACTGTTAACCTTCCGTCTTAAGAAACCATTGTGGAGGAGCTTTGGTAAAAAAAGTAATAGGAGAAAAAAAGACCTTAAAGCTGACAAACTGAGTAGCATGAAGTTTGTTCCTGTAGAAAAATCAATTGCTAGAAAGCCAAGAAAGCTTTAAAGACAACAGACTGATGAGAGAAAGGAAAATTAGGATCTCATTGCTAGGCAATAGTGTTCTCACTGACAGCCCTTTTCTAAAGATGATAAAGTTTGGGGGAGATAACATATATTTTGAAAATACTTTTCCCCCTTTTACCTCAGATTGCCTAAATTCACCTAATTCACTGATTTACAAATCTATATTGCACTTCAAGTTCAAGGATGAATGAGGTACCATGTAGAAACGCACCACTGCCACTTACAAACTCACTCCTCTCTCTCTGAAACCAAAGTTACAATATTGAGTTGCAAGTCCCATAAGTGTTCCAGAGATATTTTAGATATATTCAGTACGGAGACGAGTGGCTTTACAGAATCTCTAACATCCTGAATGCTGCTATAAAAGCTAACTGCATAAGTAAGACATATATATATATTCATACATAGGTATGCACAGCTTTCTAAAAGCAAGACATACAAACAGTAATAAATCCCAATTTGAAGTTTGACAGAGCTTCAAGATTAAAGAAAAAGTGGTGTTGTTATTGTGCTGGTCATCAAACAATTAAGACAACAGCACCCTAAATATTTGCCTACTTTTATTTCACCTTAGAAGAACTAACAGGACACAGCACAAAGGAATACCAGATACTGCTGCAACTCCCACTTAAAAATAGTAGCCTTTGCCTCACATTTATATGGGAATGTCTTCCTGCCTCTCAAAACATCATTACAGCTTTAAGGAAGGTTTCCACATATTCTCAGCCTCAACACCAAATAATCCTCTGCTTTCTCTGATGGGCATTAGCAACAAAATGCATTTATGCTCCTAAGGTCACGTGCACATAGAGGGAAAAAAAAATTGAGGAAAACTCTCTCTACCTTCATTTTGCTCAAATTCCAGTTTGTTTACAAAAAAGGTTTGTGGAAAGTCAGGCTCAAGTGTCAGTTTTATTTCACTTACTAAAAGCTGTAGGATTTCTCATGTATAGGGAGAAATCACGTTTAAACCTTCTTTATGCTATGGGGAGCAAACCCCTAGAGGGAGACATGAGTAAGATGATCCTAACCTTCAGTTCACCACTTAGGCTTCTCTCCAGCTCTCACCTGCCCCTTTGTGTTTTTATACACACACTTATATATGTCTAAACCAAATACATATATAAATACATGGGGTTTATATGTATATAAACAATCATATATGAGTAAAATAAAATAAATAAAACAGATACTTCAAGGGCTACTGTATTTCATCACAAGCCCCTAAAGAGCTAATCACTGACAGTCTGTAAGAAGACGAAATGATAAATTACTTTCAAACAAGATTATTTACTTTTCTTTCTTATATTTGCCTTTTTCTCCTACCACACTTTGCAGATTTGCAAAAATATCACAAAGGATCACTTAGGGCGGAGGCCAATACTTGTGTCTTTTCATTCACAGGGTTCTTCTCAGTCTTTCATCTTCAAGAAAACAAAGATATGATACAAGTGCTGGAGTATCTACAAAAACCAGGAAAAATCTTCTCTGCAACTGAAGGTTGTGTTTATTCCTTTAATGATACACTTAGTCACAAGGCCTAAAACAATAATAAGTACCTAAAAAGATGCCCTAGATTTAAAGGCGGAGCACACAGCTCTCGAGCTAAATATCCAATCACTCCTTTGGGGTATAAGGACTTTCATATAACTTGAGTTTTTCCTGGGTTTTGTTCTCATTAACACTGAGGAATGTCAGCTCCATGGCATAAGAGGGAGCTAGTGAAAAAACATAAAGATCGCTTTAGAGAGGAAAAATGAAACTGTGATACAGAGTCTGGTATTGCACATACAAAAATAAGAAATGCACATACAAATGTGATGGTGTGCTCCCCTCCCAACCTGACCTTTATCTCCTGCAACCGGGTTCAAGCGATAACCACCAGTGGTGGCCATAATGGATGTGTCTGGTTGTGATGGCTGCATGCAGCTCTGAGTAGATTTGGGTGAGACAGATAACAACACAACAGCCAAGGGTTGTCTTGCACGTCGTGTTCAAACAGCTGAAGGCCAGCTGAGCTTTCACCAACCACAATATGGCTGCTATGCAAATATAAGTCAATCATCTCACACCATAAATAGCGGACAGCCCAGGGCCTGTTGAGCTCTCCTGCATAGCAGTGGCTGCACACCAGGATCTCCCCTTGAGTAGGGACACCTCTCAAGGTTACTCCTCAAGGATGAGAGATTCCTTACCGCAACAGATTCTCAGTAAGTGATTAATAGCATGCTAAACTGTGAAATCTCAGCAAAGTGATGTAAAGGATTGATTGCACATATATATTATCCTTTAGACATAAACCGTTGACCAAGTCTGGGACTAGGGTCGGATCCAGCCACACCTAAGCTCCTCTCTGAGAAGGAGTTTAGAGATCAAGGGGGTCCTTTCTGAACGTTTCACAATCACCTCGTAGCTAATTAAAACTAGAAAACTTGGAGCACATTTTGGAGAAGAACAGGATAACTGCTTTAAGAGATGAAGCAGACCAATACAGGGTTCCAGCTAAAACAAACAAATTCCCCCAGGTCCTCTGGAATTTTGTTTACAAACAAGATCAGCAGAGAATATGAAAAAGTATAGTCTCTGCAGATTTCTCTTCTGTCCCACACATCTACAAAATATTTTGTTTGTTTGTGCCTCAAGCTTTTAGTACAAAATAAGATTAAACTGGTACATCACTAAAATGCAAAGCATTAATGCTGAACCTGGTCTATGAGAAGTCAAAATTCTAGTGAAGCTCAAGGGCACATAAACTACCATTTTGTCTGCTATATATAACAAGATGCTTTAAGACTGAAGACAACTGAAATTACTAGTTACTGCCAAAACACTAGGATGGCCAACAGAAATGTCAAAGTGTTCCCAAAAAAGTGAAAAGGAAGAACCAGGTTTGGAATGGATATACAGTCCCAAGGCACTTAGATGATTTTGGCCTCAGCAGCCTATTATGCCAAATTAAATTAATAAACCATGAATTCAGACTGCCTGCAATCTTTGTGCCAGTGCAGCACAACGGCTCAAGAACACACAGATCATTCACACACTATAATTAGACAAGCCTTCCAGAGGATAGGGAGGATACCTGGTTGTCACAAAGTCTCATTCAGGAAGAGATGTATTATAATTGCTTATGATCCATAAGAACAATTGCCTCCCTAGAAGTTACAGAAGCTTTTACCACATTTTATGATCTAGCCCCATGCACAAGCTTCCTCAGGCAGAGTATGCCTTCCAACAATGGAAATTGCAGCAGCAGCCTTGAGATTTCCACGTTTATTATCCCTTTTCTCCCACACATCGTGGATCTGTTGAGATCTATTGCAGCCACAGTACTAGCAGTTTTCCTACTTATGGATGTCCCCAAAACCTGTGTTCATTACCACAGTCCGAGTACTCTAAAGCCTTTTCATTTTCTGGGAAGCTGGGAAACATGATTCTCACAGTCTTTACAATTTTTCTTTCCCTCCTTTTCTCTCCATAAAGACAGAAAAAAATCCATTGCTGTGCCAAAGGAAAGAAGAAAAGCAACCCACCAACAGGGAACATCAGTCCTCCCTCAATCTTTCTTGCTGTTCTGTTGCTATTGCTCAGATCCGAGATCAGTATAATTACAGCAGTTTCACACTTGCAATATTGTCTAATAATGATGAAGATTGCATTAACGCTATAAAACTACTGCTATCATGCTAGGCTGACCTCTGTACGTCTCTGGAGGAAGGAACTTTAATATACTTCTTCCTCTTAAGCCACAGCTCATCTTTGAGCTTCTTACACTGCATTAGTTTACAGCACATTGTGCACGTTCCAACCAACATTTAATGAGGATTAGTATTTACACATGACTTAGCAATTAGATTCAGCTGCAAACAGAACAGAGATAAAGAAGTACTTTGCTCGGACAGCAAATACATAACATTTAGTCACCCTGTATCAACATATGCTAGCATGTGGGATGCAACCAGAGCCCACAAATCACATTAAACCCCGTGTACTGTTTAAAGACTTACGCTAAAGCAATCCACATTGGCTGCCTTGTACTGAATGTCATCAAGCAGAATGAAGTCTCCAGTAAATAGCATACAATTTACAAAGATAATTGAATTATACTAAGTCCAACATAAAGAGCCATCAACTATTACAAAATAGAAGTCTTTAAAGTACACTGAGCCTATTTTCAATCTTTGTTTCTTAAAAAGCTACAACTGTCCTATTACTAAAACTAAATTCCTACCAGATTCTGAAAAATTGAGCAGAATTTTAAGGAAAATAAAACCTCTTTGTTGTACATCAGTGTTCAGGTGCTCCGAATACCAAACACGCATCACTTTCTCAACTGCTCAAATGTGAACATTTGTAGTTTTATATAATTTCAGGCTATGTGGATTTTCCTTGTTTAATTGCCTTAGAACACACATCAAACATGATTGAATGAGAAAGATAAGCCTCTACTTTTTGAGGAAAGATTTGTTCCAAATTCTATTGAATGGGAAACTAAACCAATATGAAATGTTTCCCTTCACATCCTGATCAAGGTATCAACAATGCTGAGAAAACAGATTGTGTTTCATGAGGTGTTTTATTGTTTCTTTATGTACAAGCACCATTGTTATCAACTGGGTACATTCCTCAAGTCTCTGCAACATCACAGCCCTACAACCATTTGATCTACAGGTATAATTATGACAAAATATGAGAAGGTGGATATATTTGTCAGGCAAGAAGGGAATGTGAAAAAAACAACTGAAAAATGACAAAAATATCACTGAGTGTCTCCTATATTTATCTTTATGCTTTAATCCTACCAAGTAAATAACTTTATTATATTCCATGTACTGAAAGTAGAATTGCAATTTGTACACATACATAGCAACCTCTAATATAAAATAGGATTTTATTATAACTTGAAATTGAGATAGTGATATTTTAGATTTAACTCTGAACAAGCCCACTAGATACATTTAATGTATCTGAGTTGAACAACATTAATTGCCATAAATACTTTTTTTCCCCCACTCTGAAAAATGTCAGGTAGATGCTGATTTGCTAAGCAGACCAAGATATTAAGAAAGTCTGTCTTACACCTCTATGACAAAAGAGATATTTCTTCACGCATCTTCCCAAGCTAATACATGCCCAAATACAATAATTTAGAGGAGGAAAATTTACAAGAGACTTTACTTTGAGAGGCTACATCTATATCCTGCTAAACAGAGTAAGAACACACAATACATTTAAAAACTGCAATGTTTTTATCTTCAGTTCTCTGCAAGAAGTGTACAGAGAAACTTCTTTCAATTATTAAAAGTGAATATGCCTAGACCTAGTTATTACCATGCCAATAATTTGTTCTTTTATTTTGGACAGACTGGACTTCAATAAGACTGAGCCAGAAAGTGATATAGTCACTTTTCTGAATTACTACATAAGTGTACAGCATATCAGCTATAGCAAATATTTCATAACTATCACATGTACTTGTATTAATGACAAAGATGAAAATGCATCAAACAGAATCTGAACTCAGTCAGAGAGTTAATCAAAAAAGCTTATGCTAGGACCTAAAAAAAACCCAAAACCCTGCAAAAGGAATCTGCAATAAAATAAAGGATTTTTATTTGTTTCTGGGCTTCCACACAATGTTGTTCTCCCTTCTTACTAATGAAATCTATACAGAGCTTTTTTGAAAAGTGCATGTGTCCCTTCTGTCTTCCATTGGTGTGATTTTTGCTCCATATGGCCATGATGCTTTCAATTCTTAAGATAAATTCTTCATGAATAAAATGAATGAGAATGGGATCCTCTGCCCAGAAACTACTTTACATGCAAGTGCAAGATTATGCTTCTACTGACAGTTCTTTCATTCTGATATCAGGTTTGTGTTTATTGCTTGCCTGAAAGAACAGGGATATATACTTTTTATAGTTCACTTTTAAGCTTTGTATTGATGTACAAATAATATTAAATATAGCTGATTCCACTTATGAAAAGGGCAATTCACTTAACAGCTGGTTTGGCATTTTTTTATACTGTGATGTTTAGTAAAGAGAAGCTTTAGGGTCCAAATTAATCTAAGTGGAATTGATCTGTAGGCAAAGGCAAATGTAAAGGCATGGGAAGCACTTCTGCCATTCATTCTTTAAAGAGAAATTATTAACCCAGGCGGAATCTTGTTAACAAACTTAATTCTGAGCACATGCACTGAATAAAAAATAAATAAATGTAGAAGCAGGTAGAAGAAGGTAGGTCATTTCAAACATCTGATGTTTTCATTTTAAAGTTCGATGGTACTGAATTCTAGCTGTTCTGAACAGAAAGACAAATTAAGAAAGAGTTATGAGAAGTGCAGCCAGTTAGGGGAGGAGAGAAGAAAGGTAAACAACATTTACTTCATGGAACCTCCAGCTTCTAAAGGCACTTATCTCTACCAAATTAGACCAACCTGCACATTCATCATCATTGCTATGTATTACACACATATCCACACACTCACATATATATGTGCCTGTGTGTATATATATATATAGCATATTTATAAGCAAAACAAACTTCATGGTTCTAGATTGTGCACCATTTAATTTTTTGCTTTATTTATTAAGATTAAAAATTGTGCTTGCTGAAACAATACCACTATCCTCTACTTTTTTTGCATGTTGTATGATACACTGGGGAAATAATTTTCTTTAGGTAAACATTTTCTGATTTTCTCTCTCTCTCTCCTCGCCCACCCCCCCCCCCCCCCCTTTTTTTTTTTTTTTTCTTCTTCCCCCCCCCCCCCCCCCCCCCCCCCTTTTTTTTTTTAATCCCAAATGATGTATATTACACCTGAAAGGGACATGTTCTGGGACTGCATCTAGCTTTACAATACTTCTAGGTTTTATTCTCCATGCAAGTTTTTCCTTAGTGTAGAACAGCAAGAATAAGCATGGCTTCCCTCAGAAGGCACTTCCAATCTTCTAGCTTGTTTCAGCATACAAGGACTATTGAATATAAAAGGAGTTCACTTTCCCCAAAGGCATGAAGTACTACGGTTACAATTGTTACATAATTTCACCATTCTCTGACCTCTTCTCAAACTAGTAAATGGAGACCAGTCCCACAGAGCATCAGCTCTTTAGTTCTCTCTTTGTTTCAAAAGGTCAAAGACATTCCTAGAGTTTCAGCTGCCTACCACAGTCACATTAAGCACTCAAGTGTAGAGAGTTACCTCCTGGTGACCAGACAACAGTCAGTCCCCAAATATGAGTCACAAGCATGCTCTTGACTCCTTGAACCTGAAATTTTATAGTGTACTGTTTGTCTTGAGAACAAGAATCATAAAATGACTTACTTGATAATTATGGCTTGAGAAGAAACGTGTTAAAAGCACAAGCTGTTTAAAGACAAAAACTCTACTTGAATTCACAAATAACTTGCTTACTACAAATGTTTTTGCTCTAATCAGTAAGCATATTAGGAAACAATGTTGGAACATTGAAAATATTTTACCCAAGAGATGGAAATTTCCTGGGACAGCTCAAGACTGTAGAATAAGTCTTCCATCTAAGGACCATCATAAATCTTTACACATTTCACTTACTTGTTCAAGAAACATCTGCTGATACTGCCACAAGCAGCAAGTATGCAACTGTGTAAACATACACGCTTCTTGCAATCCCTCTTGCAAAGTAGAACTGTGTCTATGGAGTTATGCTGATTGTTTTACCAGCAAGTTTGTGTGTATTTTTTTCCCCACAAACACTTCTCATACGATACAGCAATTCAAAACAAAGTAACTTGCCTTAATGTGCTTCTCCCCTGAAGAACAAACTCCATGGCAGCTGTTAATTGTGTTGCTTAACATGCCTGGAAAGCAAAAGGCAGGGAGATACTACACTAAGAATCTGAAAACTGGCAGTGACCTGATCACAGTCCTTTCAAAACAAAACAGGAGCTTAGCCCTGCTGAGCCAGTCTGAAGTGCTACATTACTGGTACCTGCAATGTACTGAAACTTGCCTAAATAGAAGATATTATGCAACAGAGCTAAAGATGCAGCATTTTTTCTTAAGCCCCAATTTTACTGTGGCATTTGGAATACATAGTTAAGCAAACACACAGATATTACAACAAACAATGATGCAAGAAAACACATTGTATAGGTAGGATGCTAACAGTTTCATACACTGTTGTTTACATACTAAAACTGCATAACGCACTTATTCATATTCATTTTAGTGATCTGTATTTGAATACCGTAAAACCTGTCAGTCAGGGAATAAACGATTTTTCTTCATTACATGGAGTTTTTAATGAGAAACTTTCACTGCAATTTTAGGGACATTCTTCAAGTCCAAAGTTGCTTTTACTCATTGGGTTAAATATTGCTCGTATATCTACATTCTCTGTTGCACAATGCATTGTAAGATCTTTTGGATAAATATCTACATATTTTGTAATCACAACAAATTCACTGCATACAGTAATAAAACATGTACCTTGGGGAGGTACCTAGCAGGACTTCATTTTTCAGAGCTTTCCTGAAATTAAACTTTTGGCCTTCACATCAGTAACGGTACTGAATACTGAACTATATTCCCATGCAATAATTTGCTTTTAAAAAGAACTAATGTTTCTAGATGTCTGCTAACTTGGATGATGTGAAATCCTTTGTGATATTATTTAGAATATGTACATACCACATACATATCTTTTTTTTTTTTTTGGTCCCCTCCAGTGACTGAAGTCCATGAAACTGCTACTGTCAAAATGATTGCTGGTAACTCCCTCCTCAATTAGTAAAATGGGTTTTTCAGCTATGTTTGGAGTAGCCAGGATTCTGGCAGTGAACGATGACTAATACAGATGTCTTAGGCATCTGTCTTAATGAACAGCCAAGATAGGGAGATTACAACTTTTAAGAAGGTGCCAAATAGCAATTTGTTTATACACTTCCTACATGCTTTTAGGGCTTTTACTTATGATGGGGCAGCTTTTCAATTTTTTTTGTGCAATACATTGCAGAAACAAACATTGGAGGTGGATTGAAAGACGTAGTGCAATACCAAAGAGATAAAGTGAAATACGACAACAGCTTTAACACTTCCAGAGAACAAAGAGCTGAAGTATGACGGGATAAGTTACAGAGAGATGTCACTGTCCAAGTTAATTACATTTTGCACATCAGATTTGCAGCTGGATAACAAGTCCTGGTTATGTTTATGTATCATGACTCCAAGATCCAAAAAAAAAAGTAAAAGGATGAAGGAAATCACCACCGCTGTCATTTTTTTTCCCTGCCACTTGGGCGAGAAAAAAAGAAAAGATGTTTATATGGTGTGACGGACATAAGACTTAAGCTTTAAGGAAGCGTAACCATTTATCCTTGTTTACAGCAAAAGAGGAGGATAAGAACTGTTTTGTGATAGCAAAGGCAGAGCTTTCATTATCAAACTCAGGTCTCCCAGAAACTGAAGCACATGTATTTTAGAAACAAACAAACCAACAACAACAAAAACCACATAAAAAACCCTTCAAAAAACAAAGACAGTAGATACACACTTACTCAGATCCATAAGAGCTAAAATGTAACAGTAACACTAGTTATGTCACACACACGGGGGACACACAAGTCATTTAAGAAGTATTTGAATCAGTGGTTGCAGCCTTTGGTATTCCTAGTAGATCCTGAGAAAAAGATAAGGTAATCTGCTTCTCAATGCTCCTATGAAAGTCAAGAAACTGGCTTTTTATGATAAGTAAAGGTCCCATTACAATTTACCAATCCAAATTCAATTTCAGGCAGTCATGACAATTTGTCTTCCCAGAAAGACCTCATTTTGCATCTTCAGTTTTGTTCTAAGCCTTTACTGCAGCAGGTTTGCTTCCTAAAAGCTGCTGAATTTCACTGCAGAAGTGCATCTATTGATTAGGACATGAGCACAAATGAATTAAGAATAGAAGGGCTGATTTAAAGTGGGAGGCTGTAACTATTAACTTTTATCACAAGCAGAGATATTACGTCAAAATGTTTTTACTTGGTTCAATATGTTGCTAACAGTGTTCCCAGCCAAATAAACATACAGCCTAGGCATTCTGATAGTTATATCTTTCACTAAAAAAAAGGAGGAAGGCAAGTACAGAAGAGCTATCTTAATCAGAGAGGACTCAAAATACCTTTTTTTGTTATTTTAATAAAGCAATATTGCTCACTATCTCCTTAATCTCCCGTATTACACTGGAAGTAATCTACCTGCGTTAGCTGAAAACTGTGACCAAAATACAAATCCAACCTAAACATGAAATTTACAACTTCCTACTCCCCAGTAGACTGGCTCTAAACATCCAGGCTGCTATGAAAAAGATACCTTGGCAATTTATACTCCCTAAAAAATGTATTCCTGATCCTGTATCTTAGCAGCTGGACAGATGCACAGCGTCCCAGGAATATGATACCCGCACTTTAATGCAGGACAGGCAAGGTGGTCTCAGCCAAAATGGTTTAACTGCCCTGCTTCCACACAGATCCAAAGAGAAAGCCGCAGAGAGGAGCAGGGTTGCTCTCCTGTACCTGGCCGGCAGTGGGCAGGTACACACGGTCAAGGTGAAATAAAGTGGGAAAGGACCTCAGCCTTGACTCCAGGGTTCACTTCCAAGGGTCAGACTTCGTCCTGCTTATGTGATCACAGGTGGTCTCTGGATAGGCAGGAAGATTAAAGCTGCAGCAGAACCTACATACTTGAGCCGAGAAGGGTCCAGACTCCGCCACGCATGTTCAAATACACAAAGAAAGGCAGCTTCAAAGATTCCAGGGATACATAGCATGAGTTTTGAAATATTACAGAATTTATAACAATATTACTAATTGTTCTCTGACACTTGAACATCTAATTTAAAAATAGACATAATGCTTCATCCTCTACGCTTCAAATACAACCAGTGAACTGTGTTTCTACCAGAAACCAGACTTTTCTCCAGCAGGACACCACTACTGAGGTATCAGTTATTTATATTTGCATGACAAACAGTTACTGGCTCTTTGCCTAAAGTGTTGGTGTTGGAACATTTGGTCCAAACAGTGCGTCTGCCAGCTAAGAACTGCACTGAATCTGTCAGAAGGCGTTAGATAAATGTGTCACCCTTGACAGCCTGCATGTGTATAATTTGAACTACAATAAGTGCAAGTTATTGACCACAATGCAGTCTGTTCTGGGATTGCACACACTTCCCACGCAGACATAAATAGTGATTGCAGCTATAGACCCATTTCTATTTTCTGACTGAGGGTGTTGTACTGTTGCCCACCACTTCCAATACTATTTCAATTTCATGTAAGCAACAGAAGTGGGCCAAACCAGCCTCTAAGTCAAAAAAAATCACAAAATAAACAGGGAAAAAACCCAACACAATCCTGTCCCTGGGACTCAAAATCTGTTGCATACATTAGGATATTAAATACCATAAGCAAGTTCTCAAACCATCTTCCTCTTAGATTCTACCATGTTCAGAGTGTGTTGCTACAGAATACCTATTCCCCTAGTCAGTATACGCAAAGTGAGCAGCTTGGGCAACCAAATCCTACCAGCAACACAACAAGCCACCAGGACTCTCACCAGTCACTCTTATATGCGTATCTTTCGCTGTATGATGCCAGATGTACTCAAATCCACTTGTTTAGCCGGTGCTGAGATTGCAGTAATAACTCAGAGGCAGAACTTGGCATAACAGTACAGGCTGTTCTGCGAAGGCTATTCTCTGTTTCTCTGAGGCTCTGACCCTACCCACTTTGAACTCAGTAGGTGCTGGCTTCCAAAGGAAAGAGAAGTAAGCCCAAAGGAACCCACAGGACAGGCAGTATCAGACAACTACTCTTCCAGTGGGATTACACTGATTTTAAGGAACACTCATTTTTGGTGCCTCACTCAAATGCAGAAAAGCATTATTTACAAAGCAAATAGAATGAATTATAATAACTAAAAACAGCATGAGCCCTCACTGTTAATTTGGGGAAAGGGATCTTGAAAACTGAACAGTTACCATCTGAAGCAACGATAAAGAACTTACCAGCAATTTATATAAATACCAACCAAATGTAATAGGAATTTAACTGAACAGCAGATGGAAAGGAAAAAAGCTTTCTGTGCTTTTGCAGAACTGCTTACCGTAAATGAAGCCAGCAGGGTATCTACTGAGTGACATCATACTAAGATAATAAATAGATCTTCCCTGGCAAACTTATGACCCAAAAATGTAACATACTTTTTGAAAGCTTAAAAAAATACATACAGTATACCATTTTTATTTGTCCTGTTCTCTGGAGTACTAAGAGGTGACTGACAAAATCCTATCTTTGTATCTTTATACCACATTATGGACACTCATGTTATCAATTTTTAACACTTTCTTCCTCAACTTTAAATAAGAATTAACTATATTGTGCCATTTTGTTATTATTTGGTTTTTTTGAGGATGCTGAGCATTTAAGTCAACACAAACAAGTGATTGTCCTTAACAAAACAGAAGACTTCACTTTGCTGGGAGGTTTCTGAAGCATGATTTCTACTTTCAATATGCTCATGATTACTGCAGTCATCAATATACCTCAACTCACTGCAGGCAATTGCAGCAAAACCCTGTGTCTGCATATATTTTAGCCTAATCTTCAACATAAATGTGCTTAAGCATAGGAATTAACCTACTGAACCATACTTCATTACATCCATTGAAAGAAAAGGACAGTTCAGAGACTGTCCTCAAGATCAGAGTCACCTCTCACGCAAACAGCAGTCCTGCTGAGAACTCTGGTCAGAGCACCCCAGGTCATCAGCCACAACAGAGACTGTTCTGGCAAACAGATTAAGACAAAAGCTTTCTTCCAGACCCAGATGTGCCAGACAAGAAGATATTGGCAAGTTTCTTGCAACGACCCCTGCTTCCTCCTCCCACAGCTGCTTTTGTGAATGCCATTCTCACTTGCTCTCAGTCAGAATGAGCAGGATGGCTTTAGTCAATTTCTAGAGCAAGTCTCTCCGACTCCAGCTTTCTGACTGAAATGGGTCAGGGAGCTTTCAAAAGAGCAATTGTGCTGGTAGGGGTGAAGACCCTACAGGGGAGAATAGCAGGGAGGAGGGCATCACTTACAGATGATAATTGCTTCCATAGGCAAAACCAGATGCAAAAGAGGACATCTGTCGCTAGTCTGTGACTGTTAGGAGCTCCTAGTTAAGCACAGGCACAGCTGACTGAAGACTGCAATTACCACAGTCCCTCAGTGTGCCTCATACAGCTACACAGGAGTGTGACACACGTCTCCTTTCCTCTCCCACACCAACCTAAATCTCAATTTAGTTTTCACTGAGTCTGGCCATGTGGAAAATACATTGCAATAAACCCAAGTTAAAGGATTGTTAAATATTTTACTGATCTTTTCACCCATATTTTAATGATTTTACTTTCCATACAATTTTAAAGTACTTTTCTGAGAATCCTTTGAATTATTTATCTGTCATACAGTAACCCAAACTAGAACACGAATAAATATTATGTAGATACTGAATGGGAAAATGCTTTGTCCATTTGCTATTGTGTTATTTGTACAGAATACTTGAATAAGAAGAAAATATGACTGCTAGCAATAAAAATAATCTTTTTTCATATTTGAGGGTTCACAGCCTGTTTGAAAATGCACCACGCTCAGTGTTATGCTAGTAAAATTACACTGTTCCTCTCAAACTAACAAGCATTTCCATTAAACATAGCATTCCCAGCAAGATGTTTTCTCAATAGTGAATACTTTGATTGACAAAGGATTAAATTACTGCTGAGCCATTCATTATTTATAGCTTTTAACACCATGTAGGTGTTAAATTTACCTTTTCACATCTCTACTGTGCAAGCTATCTGCTCCCACTTCATTAAAATCCTGTGTTTTACACCAGTGATGACATTTCAACATACAGTGGAATAAAACTGATGCCTTTTTGAATATAATACTAACATTTTTTTCTAATTTAAATTTAATGATTTCACAGACTTTTCTTCTCCCAGAATGGATTAAAAGAAAGAATTTTAGAAGAAAAGCAATGTTGAATTAGTTGTTTTTTCTTGCTCCCCCTGCAATTTGATACGATAAAATTAGGATTGTCTAACAAAGTGTCTATAGACCCTGCTGTTTCTTTGAATAGCAATGGCAAACACTAATGGACAGAACACATAAATGCCTTGAGACTATCAAGAAAGGATTCCTTTAAGCACTATGAATAATGAACTAAAGGGGGCTCTGTATATCTATGCAATCAAATATAGGCTATAACTAAACAGAAGATGTATAATTATCACCTGAATTTTCTCTTATACTAAAGAAAATCATTATACTGTTGCAGTAGTACAGTTAAAAACCATTAAGACTATCAGAGCATCACAGTGTATTTGTACAGGCAGGAAGTGTTCAAATGTTTTAATAAGGTGCTGTGCAGTAATAACTTCAGTGTGTTCCCAAATCACAGAATTAATTTACAGTCCTTTTATAAAACTAAATGGCTTTAATAAAGTCTGATCATAAATTAAGACTAACAATTGATGCAAACTGCAGTGTTAGTGAGATTTACTTGAGTTGTGTTACTGTTTACAGTATTATAAACCAGACTTTGAATGTACTGGAGGCTGAAGGGCAATCTGTTTAATATGGGAAACAGATTCAAAGGCAGGGAGGTGACCTGTTTGCTGAATTCTCCTAAATCCCAGGACAATTATTAGAGAAGCACTTATATATAATATTGACAAATGCAGTGGAATATGGCACTGTAGCAATATGCCTTCTTGAGAGATCTTTTAATTAAACAAATGCAAAGGAAAAAAAAAAGTGAAACATAAACAGTTCCTAAACAGGCATGATCATCAGAGCTGAACCCACACAGAAGTGGCAGAAGATGGCTGCAGTAGTAAATAAGACCTCAGGAGTCGGACTGGCCAGAAGAAGCCTCAAAGTCTTTTACGAAGTGCACATCTGTAAGACTCAATCTATTCATGTTCACACTGAGCATATTCAGACTCAATAAAATATGTTTGCAAGTATTCAACTCCATGCTAAATGACAGCAACTTGCTTTGCTATTTCCTCCTTTCAAAAAACATTTCCATGAGAACATTTTCAAGCCAGCTCCAATCCACTGCTTCAGGATTCAGAACTATCACTCTCATAACTGGAAGAACTGTGTAAAACCTACAGGAAGCCCAGACAAAACTTGGATTAGTTGGTTCATTTTTGTGCATGACTTTTATATTCTCTTCTGATGATATTTCCTTCAATGAGTTAGTTGAAATGAGATCTTTTTTTCAGATGTTAAACAAAGATATGGGCAGCAGATCAAAACTACATGATCAACTTGCCCAAACAGCAGATAATTGCTAGTTTTTGAGGCGAAGGAGCTCTCCACCAGCTGGAAATGAAGGTGGCATGCATAGTTCCCCAGGGTGAGAACTGGTACTTCACTAAGGCCTTTGGAAAATTTTTCAAAAAATAATAGGAGAGTCTATTCTTCCAACTGTATTTATAAAATAACTACTACTAAAATGTAGTGAGGAACAAGAATCCTTGGGAAGACAGTTTCTCAGAAGATTGGAAGTCTCATGTTTGTCTTTGAGTCTGGTGACTTAGAGGAGTCCAGAGAGGGCATGCATCTGCAGTCAGCATTTCCTGATATTTCAACGAGTTCTAAGTGGCTTGCCCACCATTCTGTACAATTGAGTGCCTCAACTTCCTAAGATCCATACCGCTGCTTCCTTAATTCCTACTGGGAACACGCTCTGAATTTTCAAAGGTGCAAAATCTTAATTAGAAACACCAAATGTGCCTTTCTAAACCTCATCCCAATAGGCAAGAGACCATGAAGATTCCAAATTAGATATATGCACCAGAAGTGAGACTTAAGTGGAATTTATGTGCTTTGATCCACAAGAGCAACACTCAACATTCTCATCTACTCCCTACAAACACACACATTTTCACCAGTCATCTTTCAGGTGTTACAGACATGCTTTTCTGCACATGCCCAGAAGGATCAGAGTTTTATCAGAGCTGAGCAGGTTGGTATCATCTCACACAGACTCCCTGCAGAATCTTCAGCTTAGATGCTCTCCTGCTATGTTCCCCAAAGGGAACCTTTAGGAAGGTACGACAGCATAGCATAAAACACAGCACCAGATGCTACCTTCATTCAGAAGCACAGCTTGGAAAGGAAAGAGGCAGTGTTCCACATTTATCCATGAACTGGTGAGACTAGACCTAAGCTAGAATAAGAATACCCTTCTGTTTGGTCTCTACCTCAGCAGCATTTGTCCTCACCACTAAACTAGAGAAAGGGGGTTCTCTCCTTCCGGCCCAGTCAATTTGTCTTATATTCTTCTTCAGGTCCAATCATACAGGACCCAAATACACTGACAGTTCATATGCTGCTCTGGAGCTCTTCTTCTGCTCTCTCTTCTATTTACCAAATCTTTTTTCCCATTCACCCTTGCTCCTGGCCACAACCTTCACATGGACATGCTGCAGCTTGTCTGATCCCTTGATGAAGTAATTCACCATGCTAGTCCAGAATAATCATTTTTCTAGAGAAGGAGATGGGGACTGGGCTTGTTCTTTTCTGGATCAGCTAGTTGAATGAGCTCAATTAACAGTCAGCAAAGCACCAGATTACAGACTGGCAGTAGTGACCATGCAGCTGGAATCAGACCTGCTCTGTGAAAGCGGGGGTTACATCACTGTCTTCTCTTCTGGAAGATGCAGTGTTACCGAGAAGGGAGCACAGCGGGTTTTGAAGAAAGTGTTTGGGACCTACCATAAACAGGGTTGAAGACAGGTACTTTCTGCCCCAAAGGCAAGCAATGACCATGTCAGAGAGCTATGACATAACCTGAAAAGGAGTATCTTTGTATTTCTGGTAATGGTGAGATCAAATATGCAATATTACGTTATTATCTATTCCTTAAGCTTTTGATACCAGCTTTCCAGGTTTCTTCTTTATCGGAGTACCCTGTGGATATTCTAGTTCCAAACACAACTAATCAATTCAGCATTTATGAATAATGCTGACCATATTTATAATGTATGGACTTTTCAATACAAAATCAGATAAAATATGTAAAAAGAAAAGATAATTAGTTTTGTTATCTGTTTTTCTGTGAAGAAATGATTTATCAAACTAAGATTAAAAACAGTCCTCTTCTTTAAAAAATTTAAATATTATTCTCTAAAAAATATTAGTTTGGCGTATCTTCAAACAGTATGAAAACAGGAAATAATATTGTTAATGAAAACATCTAAACAGCCTAAGGTATTTGACCTTTCACAGAGCTCACTATAAATAGCTTCCAATTCTGTGACTTACACTCTGCAACTGCAACAGATTGATAAGGAACAATAGCAATGCAAAGGGAGGAAAACAGATTGTGAAATGCTATCCACTATTTCAGCTACTACAATGTAAAACATTCCTGTTAATACACTGTGCATACCAAGGTTATGTAGTTGCATTCAGTCATGGGATGAACTGCTGAAAAGGATATCAGAAATGTACCAGGTTAAACAAGGAGGAAAAATTACTCTTATTTCTGTAAATGCAAGTTCCGTTTGTTTTTAAATAACCTCTTTCTTTTAGCAATTCCCTAAACAACCTGTAATTGTGTGTTATGTGACGTTAGGCAGTATCTTAAGTAATACAACTCTCAGTCTAACCAGAGACAAGGCGATTTGGGAAGGAGAAATACGATGAAAAAAAGAAGTTAGAGTGGAATAATGTCTGAAGAAGAGTTGCACTCTCTCAAAACACTATTCCATGTTGCTATGAAGTAATCTTTTCCACAGTAAATCAATCTTCAGTATAAAATTTATTTCCACTGCTTGGAAAAACCCCACATAATTAATAATTCCACATCAAGTCTAGTATAGGAAGGGTTTTATTTGCTAAAGGCAACCATTTTCTCTCTGTTGTGCGTAAAAATAACACAAAAAAAGCATGCTATAAATACAGGTAAACTACACTGTTAGCTGGGTTAAGCCTTTCCACAGCACTTTAGTATTCATAATATTGCTCCAAAAATTAATAACTCAAAATTAAACAAGTAGGACCTTTTTAATATTTAGTCACAAATGTTTTCCTTTTCCAGAATTTATTAGACAATGACAAGACTCACTTAGGATCCGAAACACCACATCTATTTAGCGTCCTATAAACATTCACTGCAAGCCTTGGGGTGCACAATTTTTAGCCCCATAACTTCATCAAAAAATGTTTCCTGCACAGTTGCAATTTCTTTGCATATGAAGATCAGCATCTTAAACACACAATAGTATCTGAATACCGATTTCTAGTGAGAGTCACCACTAGTATAAGAATAAACAGTCCCTGCTAAAGTATTAAGTGTATTAAAGCCAGAATTATTCCGTTATACATTTATAAATGCCAATGAACTACTTTAGTCCCCACAACTCTGTCACAATTCATGCATGAGATTATCCCATTTTACTGCTCTGGAGTACATTCTGAATATAATTCTTGTTACATTTCTGTTGGGAAAAGGGAGAGGTTACCACTTCAAACTGCTTCATCTGAAATATTTCATAATTAACTCAATGTTAATTCTGTGCTACAACACAAACATAATCACATTATTAAATTAATATTTAATTATAAAATAATCACTGTGCAAGATAAACAGTAAAAACGAACTACAGAATTATTATAGGATAATTAAATATTTACCACTGAAACAAGTGAGTGACAATTTGTGACCATAATGTGCTGAGAAGAATTTTGTCCATAGGAAACTGCTGTGAACCACAGTCAATCTGTTTCCTTATCTTTTACCCTCAGATTAATATGTCAGGCTTTATCATCTTTCTATAAGAGGAACCATGGATTTTTACTCACATATATTATCCCACGTCAGTAAATTATTAATACAAAATGATATTATTTACTCAATAGGGGTAATTTAATTGCTTTTTGTAACTGCTCATTAAGAATACTATTATTTACAAATTATTTCTGTTCCTCATGTAGATTTGTAAAAGTAGAGGAAAACTAGAGGCCTGAAACCTTCTGAGGCATTTAAGGGAATGAGACAAGAACTCCTCCATGGTCAGGTAATACCTCACCCAAAAACCCTTGAGTCCAGCCTGATCTACTACTTATATTCTAATTTACAGTGAAAAACCATGCCACAGAAATACTTGGAGTGCACTGACAGACTAATTCTCTCTCCCTTAGTCACAGATACCAGCCTCAGGTACAAACATTTCCATATGCAGAATACATCTTTCGACCTGAAAGTCTGAGCTCAAAGATCAGCAGTGTTGCAACACTGCACCACACGATGGGAATGAACATTAAAGTCTTCACACAGAAGTTTTCTCCCAGAAGCTACTTCTTCTGGAAACAGGGACAAAAGCAGCCAGTGAGAAAGTAGTATACTACTTCTCTGACAAAACGAGCCTCCCTGGAAACTTTTGCTGTATGATCACCTAAAGGAAAGTGATGATCCTTAGAGTATGACATCCAAATGTTAACCATTGGCAGTCCTCACTTTACATATGGCAGGAAAATAAAAATGCTCCAGAAAAAGAGATGCTAAATTTATCATAGGTCTACCACACGATCCAAGGGATAAAGCTAAAAGCACTTACTGCCACTGCTATACATCTAGCAGCTTATTCTGCGTCTGAAAATGATTCTTTTCTGCAAGGATAGATCGCACAGTGATGGCACAGAGGACAAAAAACGTCAAAAAAAAAAAAGTCAGAAAAAATCCTCTGTGCACACTGAAACCGAGTGACAGAGGTAGATACTCACAGTGAATTTCTGCTGTGAAGCTCACCATAGATGTAGAAGATGCACGTGAACCTTTGCTTTGCCTATTCTCCTCTTCCTTTTATCAGCACCAAATCTAAACTACATGGGAATTTGTGGGAAATTATCAAAGTAGCTCTGATTTCATCCCTACAGAATGGCAAAAAAAGCTAATGCTTTTAGAGTGTTTAGTTTCCAAACTGAGAATTTTTGCATTCCTATGAGATATTTTACAGCGAGGAGTGTAAATGAGCATAAGAAACCTCAGGAGAAAGAAAAATCACACTTGGGAAAGGTAAACTTCTTCAAAGAATTCTCCACAGCAGGTTATTATCAACCTGCAATGCAACTTCCTGGGAAGATAAGCAAACTTCTTCAAAGAATTCTCCACAGCAGGGAAGATAAGTTGCTAAGTGAATTGATGAAGGAACTAATTACTGCGCAGTAATAATACAGCATATAGTCCTGAAGAGGTCTCAAGTTCGGAATACAGTTGGTCTGCTTGTTACTCAAATGAATGAAATAGATAGGAAACATCAAGCTAATAAGGAGGACAAAGAGGTGAAAAAGTATTTTATTGAAATGAAATAGGAGAGAACAATGTAAATCAAGAAATGAAAATTAAGTCTGGGCTAACTGCAAATCATAGACACTGTCAAAGAGATCAATTGATTTAACTGTGCTAGAAAGTTCCTCCAAACACCGATATTGAAAAATTTCATGTGAATGAAATTCTGAACTAAAATAATTAAACTACACAAAACTTTTCTGTGGAGATTCTTCGAAAGAAATAAAACACCCCTAGCTTAGTTAAGTCTAAACATTGCTAGACAGCAATAAGCTTAAGACAGCTAACACCTCCACCAGAAATTCATACCTTATCATTCACACCGTTAGCAAGACTGACAAAACAGCTAAATCAAGTATCAGGTTGCAAAATACACATTTGAAATAACTTTAATATCAAAAGCAACTAAAACTTTCCTGGCACAATCTCTGATTAGTCATTTAAAAAATTAGTTGAGCTAAGGAAGAAATACCTGATGCAGAATAAGGAAAAAAAATAACAGACGGACAAGGGTAAAAACCAGGCCCACACTTGGTAAGCTAACCATGTATAGCATTTTATTAAAAGTGTGCATTTCTCAAGCAGAAATTTTTTTCCTGAGAGCCTTAATGCTCTTGTGGTATCTGCAGGGAAACGTCAGGAAACAGAAAGCAGAAAATAAGGTCTGTACACATTTATTACTACCCCTGGTGGCACAAAATCAATCACAAAGTCCAACACCTGTAGTCTTTTTACTGTTCATTATATATATCCACCTATCTGATGGTCCCAAATTATCAGTAAACTGTTTTCAGGTGGGTTATTTTGGGGGGCTGGGGTGTTTCGGTTGGTATTTTTTGTTATCTGTTAACCCCAATCTCATTCTCACAAATGTATTACATGCGCAGAGAGAATGTAAACATAGGGTCCAATGACAAAGAAGTGCTAAAAGTTTCTTGCTATTTCCATTATTAACAAGATCACTTTCACTGACATTGCAAAGAAAATAGCAATCAATGTGTTTAAAGGCTTGTAGGGAGAGGCTGCATATTCTATTTCACAAATAGACAGAAAAAGTAGACAAGTTGTCAGCTGCAGCAAGTCCTTCTTTGGGTATGAAATAGAACTTTCCTCCACTCGTAATTTGTAACAGCTTTAAAACATTCTCTATAAAATATGCATATTTGGGGAAGTCATTCCACAAAGAACTTGAATTTAAAAGTCTCCATCTAAAAGATTTTGCTATTGAGACGGAAAAATTTAAGGACAATGTCACACCAACAGAAGCTGAAGAATAAATTATCTCATTCCTAATGGATTTATTAAGAGATTTCAAGAAGAAAAAAAAAAAAAAAAAAAAAGGAAGTAACAAAGCTATTATATTAAAGCTGTTTGTAGGTTATATGAGGACAGTGAAACAGGTATATGAAAACAAGCAGCACTGCTTTGGCCATTGAAACAGCTAAAACTGGAAGACATATTTACCAAGCATTTAACTTCAGAGACTTTTGTTATGGTGACTGTGTTTAACTAGGGAAAAGCAGAATTTACGTTTATTACAATATGGGATTTCAGAACACAATACAATCTATTGACAATCTGTCTCGCTGGTGTGGCCTCACTCTGCCCATATGGAAGCCCTTATATACTTTTATTTAAATTCATGATTAACTACAAACTCACGTTACCTGGTTGACTCGGACAGCATTAGTCATTTATTCAGATACACTCACATGCACAGGACGCCAAGCACACTTCACTTATGCCAGTACAAACTCCTACAGAAATCTTGCTTTGCATCAGCATGAGACAGGAAGGCAGAATTTAACACCTATCACAAACTGGCTCTTCCTTTAGCAGTTGCCAAATAACAAGGTAGTATTTGTTGCTTCCTAGGTATCTTGGTGATTAATGAAGTTTAAGAAGGGCACCTTCACTAATAATATGTGCCTCACATTGATCATGTTTCCAGCAATCATTAGTATTCATTAGCAGCAGTCAACTTCTTAATTCCTTTTTGCTTAAGTCCAAATTATTGTAAGTTATTTACAACACCCTGTAGGAAAGAACAAGGCTCTCACAAATCTTAATAGCTTATTCCCTGATCTTCATATACCAGTACTTCTGGGAAATACATGCACACTGCAAAAATATCCTCGCTGCTAGTCCACAGAATTAACTGCAGGTAAAACTCTCTGTACAGAGTAAGCAGAGGAAAAGCTTGCATCAGACACATGGCAGAAATACAAGATAAAGGAAGGCAAAATAACCTCTTCTTTCACATCTCACCCTCTCCTGTAAATTCACTCTTGTAGCCTTCTCCTTCTCCAGACTGATACAGACTCTGGACTGTAGGTATTTTCTTACAGGATCATTTTATCACACAATTTCTCAATATAATTTAATCAGTAAATTCCCAAGCCAGTCTCATACTAGGACCTCATCCAACCTGCCTACCAATTTAAAATACACAAAACCACCTTTTCTTTTTTTTCCTGTTTCCCCAATCCCTCCTATCTATGCTGGCTTTCCTCCTGTCCCCGTGTGGGATTTTCCTGGCGAGGTGCTGGCCGTGGGGAGAGCTGCAGGACAGAGACCTGCAGGACAGCCTCTGAGGAGAGACTGGGGCTGCCCCACACCAGATACAGCTGGTTCCAGCCACTTCCAGCTGGCTCTGTAACCGCCACACCCCAGGGCACAGCTGAGCCCATCAGAGGTGCTGATGAGCCCCTGTGAGAGCACAGTTAAGGGCAGGCAGAGAAAGAAGGAGAAAAAAGTACTGAAAACCAGCAGTGTGAAAATCAGGGTGAAAGGAGGAGGCCAGAAGGAGAAAAAAGTACTGAAAACCAGCAATGTGAAAATCAGGGTGAAAGGAGGAGGGTGAGGAGGTGCTCCAGGCCCTGGAGCGGTGATTACCCTGCAGCGGGTGGGAGAGACCGTGGGGGACCAGGGAAAGGGAGGGATGGAAGTAGCAGCAGAGAGAAACTGCTGTATTCTGGCCATGCCTCCCAGAGCCACCGAGGGTGGGGAGAAGAGAATGGAGGGACAGAGTGAGGTTCAGCATGGGAAAAAGGGGAGGAAGTGTGTTGTTTCAGTTTTTGTCTTTTTATTTCCTCCTACCTAGTCTATTTTAATTGGGAATAAAATTATTTTTTCCACAAGTCAGGTCTCTCTTGCCTGTGACAGTAATTGGTAAGGGATTTCCCTCTCTATCTCAACCCAAACGCTTTCTCATCCTATTTTCTCCCCTGCCCACTGCAGAGCCAGAGTGAGCGTGCAATGGGGTGGGCGTTTGGCTGCTAGCCAAGGTGGAGCCTCCACAACCCCAGAGACAGGGCAAAGGATAAACCACAGTATCCGTATCTACACAAACACACACAAAAAGCGGTCAAATTATCTCCCCATGTTTCACCTGGCTATGTTAACCCCCTTATACGGGACTGGTGGGGAAAAAGCCTGACGAGCTTAGTTGCGACAGCTGAGTGTGAGACCCAGCTCACATTCTACAAGCCCAGATCACAGAATTCACAGGTCTGTATCCACACATGCACACTTAATAGTACTTTTAAAAAATGTTTGAACAAATACATTCCTCTTTACATAAGCACTAACACCTTAACGTTTAATGCTAAATCCTCACATCAGTGTAGTTTACACTGAAGACCAACCACTGCTAGACTGGTACAAAAGAATATATCCTTAACTTGTAACTCTTCCACACTAACCTTTAACTAGCTCTTTATTTAAGTAAGAAAGGGACAGTAGGTGGATTTCAAAGACTTCTTATTGAAAATGAAATAATCCTATTATTTCAAAACCTATTTTGGGATATTGCTAGGTCCTTCCAATCAGATAATCCACTTTACACTCTGTGGATAAACAGTATTCCAAATAATATCCATACATCCTCCTCATCACTTTTCTCTTTTCATTAAAATACTCAAATGCTACAATACAAAGCATCAGTTATAAGATTTATGAATACATATCCCATCTGGCATTGGTTGCCACAGTCTGCAGTTCCTAGCTGCAAGCAGATGAGTAAATCTGAAATTGTAATTCCTTCAAAGACCATCAGGATGACATAAATTTGGAAAAATCTGTAACACTATGTGAAATTCACTAGAAACATTGCTGCCTCAAGATGCAGTGTATACATACTCCATAACAGGAGTTCAAATATAGGAAAACAAGTTAAGTCTATGATAATTTTTGCACTGAGGGATATAAATAAAAGATAATACTGTAACACAGAGACTGTCTTTTGGAGAGTTAGTTTCTAATCCCAGTACAGAATTTAAATGACACTGAAATATAGTAATTCACAGCTGTAGAACACAAATGTATAGGAAAGACACAGACCTCAGGTCAGAAGTTTGTTGAAGAAGAAATAGTTCACTGTATTTGCAATTATCAGAGATTTCTGCAGGCACTGCATTCAGGAGAGACTGGTTCTTTCTTCCTGAAGTTACCATGTAATAGGAGAACTAAACCAAAAGCACTGTCAAAGTTTTACTAACCCAGTGTGCCAACACTCATATCCTCTTGCTATTTGTAGTCTTACACTTCTTGTGCCTAATGGAGCTTTCTGGAGCCATCTCATTTATATCTGAACCTGCCCAGCTAGCCCTAGGCCCACCCACATACATGGAGGTCCGTAACGTACTCCTCTAGCCAAGTCTCTGCCACTCCAGGCTCTCTATTCTCCTCTCTTTTCACATCAGTGGAAGAATAGCAAGTGAATGGGGAGAGCAAGAAGGTAAGATTTGGATGCAGATTTTGACGTACAAGGCTGAAAATCTTTCCATGCTGTGGTCTGTGGAGCTCAACTGTCACAAGGACCTTCTGCACCCAAGGAGGTGGCCAGTAACCGCCATGAGTCAAGCAGTATACTGTGCTGCAACATCATATGCTTTCTGATGCAGAAACTTGACTTTGATGAACACTTCTATGTCATAAAAAGAAATAACTAACATATCTTCCTGTTCTTAAGAGCTATTTGAAAGCCTGACAGCTAACATATGCATGCTTGTACATATGTACCTCCAAGCAGCAGCTATTCATGAACCATTCTGGCTAGTTGGCTTTTCCTGTCAACTTTTCATGCCTGAGAAAAGAATAGGCAACCTCAGACTTGTCCATGTGAAATTCCATGGAGGTGTTTGTCATTCACAGGCCCAGTTTCATCCATGGGTTAACTACTGATTCACCTGTGTGGACTGGCACATGGCACACAGCCAAAAACCAAGACAAACAGCACTTCAGCCTCCACTTGTACAGAAGACAGCTGCTTAACCATTTGGCTAGCTAAGATGCTCATTTTCCACTGGATTTCCTTGTAGCAAAGAAACAGCTAAATAAATAATAAAGCTGATTTTAGAGAAAGGCTTGAAAAATTAATGTAAATCTGAGTGATCAAGCCTGGAAATCCTGATATGAAGCTAGCTGCGTAGCTCTGATCAAATCAGAGTAGTCAGGGAACTGTTTCACATCAGTGCAGACGTCCCTGGGAATACTTTTACAGTGACACCACTTCAGTACACTTTATTAAACCTGTTAAAATACAATATAATCATATCTGACAAATGAGTAAGTTTGGCTCTATTCCAAATGAATCTACATATCACTATAGTTAATTTACATGCTGGCATGAAAATATGAAATTATGCAGTAGACATAATTGCCTCCTGAAAGGTGAAGTATAAAAGCAAAATAAATAAAGCAACCAATGAAATAATTTGCTTTTCAGATGATATAACTCTTAAACTTCCTCTGAACCCTAGCAATACAAAACAGTTAATGATGAAGGAAAAGAGTTGAGCAATTCCACTCCACTTATCCTCTTGCTGGGTTCCAAAAGCTACAGCAATTTAAGGGATGGAACTTATAGCAGAGAGCTTTATTCTCACTATTATTTAAATACACAAAATAAAAGCAAGGATTATTCAGTGCTGATATTCAAGGAACTCCAGGTAACACTGAATACTAACAATGCATTACTGTTCTTTCTTCAACATACTGCTTTTAGCGCAAACTTTAGCCAATTGTGTTGACATTTCCTACACTGGGTCTCTCTCTCTTTGAGGTTTGGTTGGTTTTTTTTGTTTTGTTTTGTTTTTGTTTTGTTTTGCTTTTTTGATACTTTCATTCTGATCAGCTCAGCCACTTCTGACACTGGAAGTGGGAGAGAAGAATTTTTCACATGTAAAATAGTTCCCAGACTTTTTTGTTCTGAAGCCTGCTAGCATTTCCACACTTCCCACACATGTAAGCAGGCACTCAAAGATTAAAAAAGCAAAAAAAATCTGTTCTCAGTGACTGAACTGGAGTCTCTCACAGCTCAAACTGCTGGATTTTGCTGACCAAACTTTACAAACGTTGTATCTCTGTAGGAAGCTGGTATTAAATTCTGTTTGTAACTACACAGTGCATGTTCCAATACCATAGACTGAGTAAGCACGTCCTGTTCTAAGGTTGGAGAATTTTTTCATTATAATTGTTGCTTCAAGATGCAATAAAGTATTGGTATTAAAAGCAGAGATCTTTTGTCTCCTTGCACTCTGCTAGCATTCTAGCACCACTGAATCACAAGCCAAAGAAAGAAAAGGAGCAGTCTGAAACCGCAGAGAAATTGCCAAAAAGCTGACTTGTCAAAAAAAGAGGAAGCTGATAGAGAAGAAGAAAACAGGATTAGTTAGATAAAGAGCTGATGCTTGGGAGGGCAGGACAAATGAGGAGCTGATTAAGGAAGTTGAGGTTTTGTAGTCAGTACATTTCTGTTTGGGAACAGCACATAATCATAACATGCATTCAAGAAGAGGCTAAATGCAAACAATCTGCTATTTCTGGACTTTTCAAGATATGTAAAAATTCATTTCACTTTTATTTTGTATATGTTTGGTGGAACATATACATGCTGAGACCAGGTGCAGAAATGAAATTTCAGTTTCTGTGAAATCTTTATTTTCGAGACAAATAAGACTGAATCAGGCCAATAAGACAGAACTTGAAGTTCTGGCTTAAGTGTGTACTTACTGTTGAACTGTGGCATTTCTAGAATGAAATACCCACCGCAAGGTATGAATCTACTTGCTAAACTGATCAGTGGTCACACTAGAACAGGACGTCCAAGCAGTTTTGGCAGCTCTAGATGGATATGGATAAAGTATCTGTCTGTTCCATGGCTCTTCACCTCAGACTAGCACAACAGATTTTCATTCTGACTGTGGATCTTAATTTCAGTCTGCACCTGCCACTGCTTCTATCACAGCTCATTAGGGATCTCCCACAGTCAGGAAATCTGGAGACCAGATGCCAAGCAAGTTGGCCAGCCTAGAGATCTAGTCTAGAAGCCATGGCTTATGAAAGCACATGGCAAGTAATCCCACATACATGACCTCAAGCAGCCTTTGGGGCTTGGCAACCTATCTGTATTCATCTAGAGCCAGATGAGCAATTTAAGAGAAAATGAAGTTTCAGTATGAGCTCATAGAAAAAGGAAACCACTTATGTGAAATACTTCCAATCAGACAATTTGGCAAATTCAACAATTTAAAAAGTCTCAAAATGCAAGACCTATGGCTAGTACAATCATCACATACATAAATGCAAGAAAAAGTCTCATTTTCATGTTCTCCTTTGCTAGGTCATATACTTAAATTCCTGAAAACTCTATCAAAAGAATATAAACATCAGTCCCCTCCTATGGGAAAATACTCTGTGTTGTTAAGGCAGCATTTACTACAATTTATAGTTTGCTACCATGCTACACAATGGACATACAGCACATTATTCATATATGTAGCACCAGTAGTACAGTCTTTTAAAATCATACAAAAAGAGGATATTTATTGAGAAGAAAATCTTAACCTCTAACAATGCACGGTTGTTGGGGACGATATAGAAAATCATATTGTATATTTCACTCTGAGACTTAGGAGCAAAAGCTTCAAATAGAACGTACTTTCTGGATGACGAAGAACACACAGAGCAAAGCCACACAGAGAACTAATGACACTGAATACAATTGCAATTACAACTGATCCAAAGACTGCTCTCCAAAAGCAAACATTTTTTAGAACTGCTTTGGGATCTATGTGACAATTTAAGGTGGCTTCTTTAATGATGGAACTCTTACAACAATGGGAAAAGCTCTGTGCCATAAACTTGAAAAATGCTTACTTCTCTTTTCCCATATAACACACAAGCATTTTGATTACCACTCTACACTAAAAGGATGTTTCAATTTAAAGCTCTTCAATAGGGTGCCAGGAATGCTCTACTCAATGATAAGTCTATTGTACAAGACAAGCGAGGAGAACATTACCTTTCTAAGTGGCCAGGAAAGTATGTTATTTACAGCCAAGACACAAAACAAAAAGAAATGTGGAAAACGTCAAAGAGAATCCAAGACCATAAGCATTAACAAATAGACTGAAAAAAATAAACTTTTCTTCTCCTCCTCCCCCATCCCCATCAGTCTTTATATACTTAAGTTTAAAAGTGATACAAAATCTTCTAATGGAAGACTCAAAGCAAAAATGTCTGAAGGTGATACCTAGTCAAACAATGGTAATCACCAAGTGAACTATTTCAGGAGAATGCAGAGGAGGATGGTTAAGGATTACCTACAACAAATTCGATACCTATCAATGATAAAGGTGTGCAGTAATGTTGACTAAGGATGCTTCGTGATGTGTTACATCTCTTGATATGTAAATAGACTCTGAGGTACCCCTCCACAAGCAGTTGCATGATCTCATTGCCACAGCTTGCACCACTGGAGTGCCATGAGGAATACGAGCTCTCAAGGATGGACAAGAGGAAAAAGTAAGGTAGAAGGCCAAAGGGCAGCTTAGACACGTGCAGCTTTGCTGCAGAACTGGTGAAAGAGTTTAGAACTTATGGGTAAGGACCAGAGAACAGACAATCATGGGTGACATCCTGGTGGGTGTCTGGTACGGCTTACCTGATTAAGAAGACACGGCAGATTAACTCTCAAAGAACTGGAGGCTGCTTCATAGCACAGGCTCCACTTCTCACTGGGAACATGAATGATTGAACATTTGCTGGAAGGGCAACATGGCAGGACACAACAAATCCAGGACATTTCTGGAGAGAGTTAATGAGAATTTTTTGACATGGGTGATCAGCAAGTCAGCCAGGAGAGGCCCACTGTTAGACCTACTACACCTCATAAATAAGAAAAACTGTTTGTGGATGTGGAGGTCAGTGACAGCCTTGGCTGCAAAAACCACATGATGGAGTTTAAGATCCTCAGAGAAGTGAGCAAAACAAACAGCAGCAGTACAAACCTGGACTTCAGGAAAGCAGAGTTCAGCTTGTTCAGGGATCTGCTTACCACGTCAACGGCAGACTGCCCTAGAGCGCAGAGGGGTCTGGGAGAGCTGGCTCGTCTAGAAGCAGGGGCTGGGAGGTTGAAGCATTTCAAGAGAGGAAGGTTAAACTAGAGACTGCTTCAGCAAATGGACACACACAGGTCCATACGACTTGAGGGAGCAAAGCGAGCTTGTCAGTGGCATTACGAGGCCATTCCCTATCATCTCTGAAACACTGTAGGAGTCAGAGGAACCGCCCAATGGACAGACCCTAAGAAATTTGCTTGAAGTCTTCACCACTTCAGTAAGGTGGGGCTACATGGGATGACCTCTAGAGGGGCCTTCCAAACTAAATCATTCTATGTTTTTACAATTAAGATATTTTGGCAAAATTCAGCATTATTTAGAATATCAAGGCCAACTTTGAAAATAAAAATAATGCATGTGAATGAATGAGTGTTGCTTTAATCTTTTTTCCTTATGCTGTATGTATACTATGACAAATATGAAATACATGCATGAGAAAGAGTATAAAATAAAGTAATACATCTGTTGATAAAAGCACATTTCTTGGTACAAAAATTTAAATGAAAACGCACCGTATTAAAAACTATTTTATTTCCTTTGTTAAATACCTTATGCAATGCTTGCTACTGCATTTATAACAATCTACCACTGGCAACAGATTACAGGCCTAATACTCACTGTATAGAAAAAAAAAAAGTCTTTCACAATTGTTTTGTGAAATATTAGTCTCCTATTTTTCACACACAAAATCTCACACAAAATCTAAGCACTAGCTGAAGGCCTGTAAAATGCATCTAGGTTATTCCAATGTCTTACTTGTAAATTGGTTCAGACTCAAAGATAAGGAATGGTAACAGAAGATTGACTAATCCTTCAACACAGTTAATGAAAAAAAATCCTTATAAATTAGTAACTGTAAGAATGCCTTACTTCACTTTCTCTAAGCTTTTTGGTGGCTAAAGTCCCTGAAAGACTGAGGAGAGGTACAAGTTTTCCATGACCTGAAAAAACCTGATCTAAGATGTTTGATGAATATTTACAAATAACTTACCCATAGGAAATCCATGTCAGTCCATCAGAAACCTATCTAGGCTTATTAGAGTTTGTCTTTACTGTATGTTTTGCTTGTACCTGAGCACAGAGCTCTGGCTTGGCGAGCCATCTGACCCACTGTCACTGTGTTCACAATAATACATACCGTTAACTCTCAGAAGGAAGACAGTAAATAACAAATGCTACTTCTCAGGTGGCCCTGACTTTGGAAGGTAGACATATAACTGACAACTGCCAATTATTTCATCTTCTGTGCACATTTCCCTCTGGGACACAAACAGTACCCACTGCAGAACATTAGTAAGCTCAAAATGTCTTTAATCTTTTGATGCTCACGCCACCCAAGGAATTTAATTACAAATAAATCCAAAATTCCATTTTTTGTAATGATTTACATTTATAAGCATCAAGTAGACAAGAGAGAGGATAAATAAAAGAAATGTTAATGTTGGTAACAAGAAAGTAGACATGATGCATAACCTTTATAATAACAAAGAAATATTACCCATTTTGTTTAAAAATAGCAGTACTTCATTGTGGCAAATAATCATCTGTCTTTGTAGTGACTAGAACAACAGCTCAGGAGTATTCTGGGGGTTTAGTATGGTCTCAGTCAAGCATGGCATGTAAACATGAGTCAAATTTTAAGAACCGGTACTATGCTGGTGACTTCAAAAAGATAGAAAAATGGACAAAATGCATGTTTTACATTATTCACTTGTTTAGAAACTTTTTTTGGATATAGATATGTCCAAGCAAAGCATGCTTCTCAGATCCACTGTAAGGAAGACCATTTTACTAGACCATCATTCTAACTAAAAAAAAAAAAAAAAAAAAAAAAAGAGTTATTGAGAAGTCCAATCAAAACAAACACAAACTATTTTAAATCATGGCACACCTCTTTTATTTTCCAAGCAATTCATAAAATAGTACCAAAGAAATAAAGGTAGAGTTGGATTTTAAAGCAAAAAGCCCTTTGCTTCAAGTGTAGTATTTATGTAGTATTAACTATTGTATTCAACTACAAGTACCAACATACTTGGTTTGCTACACAACTACACCTACTCTACAGGAAAAAGCAAATGCTAAGTAGACAACTCCAAATATTTTATAATTCTTCGTAAGACTTATCTATTGAAGTAAGAAGTTCCAAAAATGTAAAATAAAGACTGTGAAAAAAACAAAGAGCAGAAAATGAAACCATATTAGTCTAACCACTAACTAAATGCTTAAATTTTGGTAGTCTGCTGTCTCAAGGATAGTTTCAGGCACTTGCTTAGAGTATGTATACACTTATGCACTGTTCAGAACAAAGGCCTATACTGGTTTTGTTCAAATGTTGCCCATTTTAAACAAACACAACAGTAAAAGGGTCTCCGTCTAAATCCATCAAACAATTGCTCTTCTACAGCTTTTTCCAACAGTTCTGCATGTGAACTGCAATATGTACAGTACTGTTGATAAGTGTTGGCACAGCAGGAACCCCATACGAAGCCGCAGAGACAGTAAGCTATTGCAGCAATTCACCACAGAGACAAAGAATCCTAGCCACGAAGTCATCTGTCTACACAAATCTAGGAAAAGCAGGGAAAATTACATCTTCACCGAGGCAAATAATGTTCCAAACATCAAACCATGTAAATCATTCCAGGAGAGCACATGTTCATCTTCATGAACAGACTACGCACTGACAGCTAGATCATTCACAGCACTATCAGGCATGTTAAAGGTTCCCTTTTCTTTTCCTTGAGTTTCCAACACTATGCTTATTTCGTATGGATGAGTTTGAAAGAGTAAAATAATACAGCAACAATAACTGCTGACACATTCTCATATTACATACTCAACTTTTTTTTTTTTTTTTTTTTTTTATATATTAACTAGACTAAGACTTGCAGAAAGAGCTTTTGATACTAACCAACTGGGGGATAAAGTCCCATGTCAGTTAAGTCCAAAGTCATTCACACTAAAGAGAGAGAGTTAAACCATACATCCAGAGATGATCACCAAACCAAGCTAACATAATGTATAAAAGAGATCTTTAAGTCACTGTGGCCAGCTCTCTGAAAAAAATATAAACCACGTAATGATTATTATATTATATCCAGGGATACTCCTGGATTTAAATCCATGGAAGAATGGCATTTCATACTGCAGCCATTCTGGTCCCTCATCTCAAAAAAACCCCCAAATGAGACAATTAGAAAAAGCAGAGTAGGGGAATAAGGAGATTAAGGAAGAGAAAGGACTGACTAGGACTCTTCAGTGTGAGAGAGAGGCATTAGAATACTACAAAGATGTATAAAGTCACAAACAATAGTGAGGAAAATGAATGTGGAATGAATGTGCACTGTGTCTTACAGTGCAGGAACTGAGATACCTTCAATGCAATTATTAGGTAGCATACTAAAAGGCACAAAAGAAAGTAATCCTTAAAGTAACTTTGAACACAATACATAATTAAATTGTGAAATTCATTGCCACAGCACATGGTGGAACATAAGAATATTTCAAAGAAGTATAAGCTATAATTCCTACATGATTCTCCACTAGTCACAATCAAATGCAACTAATGCTTTTTGATGCAATTTCCAATAAACTCCTGCCATTGTCTGCCAGAAGCTTGAAGAATAGACAGTGGAATGATCACTCTGCATAACCACCATTCCTAATATTTTTTCTGCAAACATGGAGTGAAAAATCTTCAGGATTTAGAAACAAAATATTGTGTATGACAACTCTCAAATTCTTATGATCTCCTTAAGAATCCTGAAGGAAATCACAATTACATTGCAGTATATTAAGGGGGTTTTCTTTACATAAGTGAATTAATTAACTAATCAATTCAAGCTTAAAAGCAGAAGTGCTGAAGTCTGAAATATTAACAGAATCTACCCCTTTCAATGATTGCTGTGTTTTCAGCACTATGTATAACTATATTAGCTTCTAACAAGGGCAGACAAATATGACTAATTGATAAGATGCAGACATGTTTATGAAGTTATTTCTCAAAACAGCTCTGCAGTCTCTAGTACACTAAGCTCGCTGATGAATTAAACTTCTCAAAATCCTGCTTAAACAATGAGCTACCTATTTTGTAATTTGGACAACAGAAGTTCATGCCATACATTTATAACCTTTTAATACTCCAATAAATGACAGCCAAGAAACATAAAACCATAAAAAAACACTTAACCCCAAAAGTACCAAATTATAGCACGTTGAGATTTTTTTTTTCTCTTCACTGACCCACTGGTAGGCCTGGTGAGTGCCCTTCTGGTTACAGTTTAACAGGAATTGATATATTAAGTATTTTTGCTCTGAGGAACTATAGGAACTAGAACAAAAGACAGAGTTTAGCTTCCATTTAACATCATACTATGGCTACTGTAAAGAAAGCCTGTATAATACTTAAAAAAAAAAAAAAAAGTGGGAAACAAAAGCTTTGCTTCGTACAACTTCTGTGTAAAAATCACATGCTCCCTGCATGCTATGTTCAAGCTAAAAGGAGATGGAGCAGAACTATCTAGAAACATCACGGGTTTACACAGTATCCTCCAAATATTCACACAACCCTATGCTAATTTAGCATGTGCAGAGTCACCTTATAAGCAACGACCACACTGGAATAATACATAGGAGCACACTATCCTGCTACTCTATTGACCTTGAAAGCAAATGAATGCAAAGACCTGCAGTTACTGACATTACAATCCTATCAGTTACACTGACAAAAACTCAAGGGTTGGCGACAATTAAGATTCTAGTAAGAGTTCAGTGTTCAAAAGGCATTTGGCTGTGGAAATGCAAACACAGAAGATCTTTGCCATGAATTATTTCTCTTTTACAACATTTGAAATAAAATATAATAATTTGAGCTATATTTAAATAACAAGAGTGACAAAAAAAAAAGGAGTCCTGAATGCCTAAAGAACTGAAGCACTGATGCAGTCCTTTTGATCCTAGGATCACAAGTTCCATGAAAACATTTTCAGATACTTTTTAAGTTGCAAATGCCTCTGTAACTGAAATATTTCTTTAAAGAAAAGAGATAACCACAAATTAATTCAATCTGCAACAACTCTTAGGTAACATGGTCATAACTGTCATTTCCATATGAAGTTCTGGTCTGCTGCAATGTAACACTGCTCCAGAATGACTCCACGTCATGTCACAACAAAAAGTTTGTTGGGCTGATATACTCTGTTGTGCAGAGGACGACCATAGGTGTTTCCACCCACCCTTACAATGTAAATGATAGCACAATGGACTTAGTACATATCAAAAGTTCACCTACTGGATTAAAAACATCTCATTTACTGGAGCAGCCTTCACTAAATATAATAAGTTTTAAGATCCTAATGATTTACTGGAGCAGCCTTCACTAAATATAACAAGTTTTAAGATCTTAATATGGTCTTGAAACCATAGATCATTATCTTATTAAAAATCTTCATGAGATCTCAATTTGGGGTTGGACATAACTGAACTAATTAGGTATGAAATCAGACCTACAACAAACTCCTCTAAAACTTGCAAGAACATCAAATTCTTTAAGTAGGAAACTGGATGCTCCTTTGCAGTGCTTTGAAACAAACAAACAAAAAAATCAAAGACCTTACTGTACTCTGTACAAAGAAAACACCTTTAAATTTTTCAGAATCATAGTGAAGAACACAGTGAAGAATCTGCATATCCCGTAAACACCCAGGAGACTAAAATGTACTGACCAAAAAAAAAAAAAAAAAAAAAATCAAAACATGGTATAGTTCAGTCACCACAAAATTTGTGAATGAACTTTTTTATTGATTGACAACAGACATCTGCCTACACTTCACAAGGAAATGTAACAAGCCAACTCCCCACAAGCAACGGAAAAATTTAAATTCAAAATTATATACAGCATTTTACTTTCTAATTAAATGCTTGCTACATTATGGATTTGCCAAGGTGCAGCCACTCACAAAAGATACTTGTATGTTACTTGTCACTGTTTGCTCATTTGTTTCTCCAAAACCAAATGTGTAGGTAGTTGAAAAGGTTGTGAAGCAAAAAATCAATCAAAAAATCCCCAAAACCTGTGATAAGCTCCTTCATTCTCTCTTCTCTAAGATTCAAAGTGACAAAGTGAAGAATTGTTAAATATAAACTGTGCTGTGCTGGTATGCAAAACTTCATGTCAACGGACGTTCACTCAGCAAAATGAATATAAATTCATAAAAAAAGATCTGCAGTGTAGATAAGAGAGCTGCAGTGAGTACTGGAGGAGAGAATTTTGCCTCAAGATAGCATTGAAAATAAAATATATGTCAAGTTCAGAACAGATGTTAGGAAGCTTATCAGGAGATTAATCTGGTGAAATGGCCTGAAACACAATACATTCCTACATC
Source organism: Pterocles gutturalis (assembly GCF_000699245.1). NCBI lineage: Eukaryota > Metazoa > Chordata > Aves > Pterocliformes > Pteroclidae > Pterocles > Pterocles gutturalis. Next base: position 101,889 of record NW_010127897.1, on the reverse strand, counting down.
TTGTAAGACACTTAGCAAGATGCATCAACACCTACCAAGTACATGCAAGGAGAAAAGGGACATTTTTTTTTGTTGTTGTTGGTTTTTTTGTTTATTTGGTTTGGGTTTTTTTCCATTTCCTACATATTCTTTGCTGCTACTGCTTCTTAATAAAGAAGCTACCTCTCAAAGCACATCAGCCAACTCTCTATCTCCCTACCCTGTGTAATTCTGTCTTCCTCTGAGAGACTGCACCACTGTAACACTAGCGATAGATCTCCCTCACCTCAGTGATGAATGGTCCTACTCTGGACTATTGCTTTCTTTTCTGCAAGAATTCCACAAAATATTGGAAGGTACAGGCTAACAGTATATCAGACTGAAAAGAGCAAAAGCATAAGAGCTTGCAAGACAGCATGAGCCCAAGAGGAGGGTTTGCAGCCCCTAACAGTCTATTGCCGGAAGGTTCAAAAAGCACAGTGGAAGAACAACAAATTTCCTGCTTTCCCCTATTTTCTGCACTGAATGTAGAATTTGGGTTTTCACATCAACACTGGACTTTCAGGCACTACACTAATTATATAAGAACACAGAAAAATACCTCTGTATATTTACATAATTCTAAAACTAATTGTCATTCCTACTTTATTAAATCAACCAATTTAATTTCTCTTCCTTGGTAACCTAAGAAAGTCACGCACCTCACAAAACCCAACATTTACACCTTCACTCATACATCTAAATAATAAAATTTATCTTAGGTTGTTTAACTGCCTTCATGGCATCTTAAAGCAACTTTATTGTGAAATAAAACAGTTCCTACAAAAGCCAGAAGGGCACTCTGAATTCTGAGATTTGAACTCTGGTTAATAATTGACATTTTCTATTCAGTTGTTCATTGAAAACGCAAGTTTTGGATACCAAAGAACTCCATTTTGAATTAAAACAGGATCCCTGGAGAATTTAATAGCATACTTCCCATAATTTAGAGTTTCTGAACAAGTTGGCTTTTATCAGCAATAATTGAAGTTGCCAAATTCAAGAACAGAATTGATGTGGCTACACACTGTGAAACCATTTAGTGACAGCACAAATACAGTACACTGTAACTAGTTAGCTAACTGTGGTTACAAAGAAAAACCTCTGCAGTGTGCTGCCACCTCTACACAAATTCCAAAGAAATGCTTATGTTGTACATTATTTCTAGAGTCATCAAAATTAAGTGCTTTGGCTTGCCCATCTGTATTTGAAATTAATTTATTCATAACTTTTTGTAACTGAACAAAGATATCTGAAATATACTGAAGTAAAACACTGTGTTATTGAAACATCATTATTCAAAATCTACACCAGTACCATCATTTGAAATTTCAGATTTTCTGTTATTTTGACTTGTGCAAAAGCACTCTGAAGGACTACCTAAATAATTCTTTAAAAGTAATTCTAGTTCCCATCAAATACACGATGTTGCTTGCCTTAAGCTATTTTAGAGCCATTCTCATTTAGTGAATATTTTTCACTTCAAAGAACTGAGGTTTAAAAGAGGTCACCCCCTCGGTGCAGCTTCACAGCTGCAAGGGTGGGGAAAAGTGAGTAACTACCAAAAAGGAGAAAACCAAAACATGCTTTCATACAAAACTCTCAAAAAGAAAGCTATGAATGTATTTTTTTTACTTTTGACTTACATTTTATCCTTGACTTAAACTACAGTCTGGCCTTTCTCCTGTCCATGTAACTCAAGATATGCACAGATGAGACTTGTGTACACACACAAAAAAGCAAGAAATACACACTTTTTTTGCTGCTTCAGAAATTTACCCATAAACACAAAGCAGTGCATTGCTTTACATGTAGGAGTGTTGCTTAAAATGCTAACGTTTACCAGTCAAAACTAGAAGACATAAGGGACATTGTGTTACATTAGCAATTTTCATCAGTTCAAATTCTTCAAATGCAGCCAAGCAGTGTACATCAAGGAAATTCTTCCCATGATTTTTTAGTGTATGAAGTTCCATATTTATGTAAGTTATTTAATACTTCAGTTGGTTTATTCTACAAATTTAGATGTCCTAATTTACAAAGTAAGTAGTTTATAGTACACAAATTCAGAGCATCTTAATTAGCATCTTCTTTGCCCAGTTCTTTTCCATCTCTGACTCACACAGGTATCAAATTATGACTCAGTCACTTAGCCAGTTTGAAGATTGCCAGTTGTTCCTGTTACAAGGGTAATTTGAAGGAGTTTGTTACTTCTTGGACACACTCACTTTAATTTTTAAAACTAGATCCCCCTCACAGAGCAGGAAACAAATGATGAGACACGGCATCTTTGTTCATATCTCTAACCCTCTTCTCTATTAACTCCTAATGCTAAAACTCTCCTGAGCTTTTCTTTGGACCGCACTCCATGAGATTGTTTAGGTGGGGGCTGAGGTTCCAGACCAGCCTCCTTCACTAAGGATTCCTGGTCTCTTGTACCTTACTTTCACAAGCATGAAAATCTTCAAAAGAAACAGACAATCTCTAAAGGTGCTGACATTCTTCTGCCTTTTCTTGACCTAAAGACTTGCTGCAGTTTCAACTCTGCTTCTGTGATGCATCTGAAATACTCCTCAGATTCTGAAGTGAATGGCAGCAATTACATTCAGTCCACAAGAGAACTACTGGATGTAAGTTTAGGCACACACACTGGAGAGGATGAAGCTATCAAAATCGACTTCAGGGATGCCTCAAGACTTACTGTATATATGGAGACTGTGTACACAACAGCTGTTTATCCCAGGTTCCTGGACATCAGGAAGCTGAGCAGAGCTACAAAATAGCTGTCTGGCATCTAGAATTACATGTAAAGAAGGATACAAAAAAAAAGAGTAATTTAACAAGTAAATTCATACTTGAAATGGACTGAGTAGTCATCTGTGTGTTTCCCTGTTAAGCCTGGATACTAGTAGAGCTTGCACCTTATATCAGTGCAAACTAGTATTTTAAAAGCAACCACACAGACAGAAAAATTTTGGAGGCAAAAAACACATTCCTTTATTTTGTACAGTACTAATACTCACAAGATTTGATATGGCTTCAGGTAATACTAGAATTCTACACTTTAAAAAATTGGCCCCTCTAGAACACTTCTCCTGTATAGTTTCATACACCTGATCGCTCCAATCATTACACAAACAGAAAGCAAGACCAACCTATTTGGAAGAATCTTTCCATAAAATTTCAGAATGGCACTGCATATGTGCAACATATATATTCATACTTCTCAAGAGAGGTTGACATGGGGTTGAAATGGAGTAAATACACAGTAAAGTTTGGAAAAATGACTGCAGGACAAGCCCTGTGTGCACTTTCTTTAATCACTAATTAGGGGTAAAGATTTCAACCATCTGAAACCTCTCCTATAAAAAACAATAATAGTAAATGCAGACTCGGTGCGGAAATGTAAAATAATTAATTTTTATTAATTATGACAACAGTTAAAGACTTAGCTATCAAAATAAAGAAAAATTTCCACTTCACTTTCAATCATTCCCAACTCCAAAGACCAAACACTGCTTTAAAAAAGATAAACAAATGAACAAACAAAAAACCCAACTTAAGCCACTTCTTGACCATTCAAACACAGTCTATGGAAAATAACATTATTCAGAACTCTCCATTGGAGATGTCATTTGAAATGGACAGATCATCAAGAAGCCTCTTTTTTTTTTTTTTTTTGTACGTTTTTTGTAGCCCAAGATGATTTGTTAAAAAAAAAAAAGAAAAAAGAAAAAAAATTGTTAAATTGTTTATACTTACACAGTACTCATTTGTACTGAAGAATTACCAAGTGAAACTCTTCGCACATTTGTGGGGCATTTCTCATACGCATGTGTACATGTTTTTTCCACACAAATAACCTGAATATTTTTAATAAATTCAGTCAGAGAATGACATTATAGAGTACTAACTACAATGTATCCAGTTAACTACACATGATTGCCTGTATTTATTATTATGGTTTAGCTTATAGAGGAACAGATGGTTTCCATGTGTTCCCAATCAAATACTCTCAACTGCTTATTTGATCATCTGCACTACGTTTTTTGATTTAAATAATTGAGCTTTAGCATTCTGTACTTCTTAAATTTGACCTGCATCTTGCAGCTCTTTTGACTTGTAGCAATTGCTGTTGGCTGAAGGCCAGCAACCTCTTCCTCAGACTTCAAGTACAGTTAATTCATCAGTGAAGTAAAAACAGACGCTTTGTATTCCTTAGGACAGCATAGTCTAAATTCTGTTCTCCAAATAATCCCTATAGATGCATGCGCGCACAATTAATAATTCAACCATTAACGAAAAATGAAAGACTCATTTAATCTCATTTAACACTGTACAGTCTTATAATACATAAAGGAGTGACTTTAACCTACTGTTTCTATAGTTATTTAAAGAGCAAAGTAATTAAAAAAACCCCCATAATTTACCCAGAGACAAATAACATTTAAAATCTACCTTCTATTTCCCTCGTCCATTTGTTTTAGAAACAAGACTTGAGATATAATCATTCTATTACACTCTGCATCTTAGGTTATTTAGGTTATCTAATAATGAAGAAAAACATATCTAAATTACTGATTTCTTTATTATTTATTGCAAAGAAGTAGCACAGTTTTATTTTGGGTTTAGTTTGTTACTACCACTGAAACTGGATGTTATAACAAGATAATAAAAATTCTCTTGCCTAGCAAGTGCAAGGAAATAAGCATGTTAGTATTGTCCAATTACTGAATGACTGAAATGTGTGTTTTCGATTACCTGAAACACAATTTGGCATACGCTTCCTTTTGGGAGAGTTTTCCTTTAAATAAAAGGGTTAAACACCAGGGTAATCTTTAGCATAAAGCAGGGTTAGCTTAAATATTAAAGTAAATAAAAAAAAAAAAAAAAAAAAAGCAAGACTGCAAGAAAGAGAACACGAGAAAGCACAAGAACAAAAAAGAACATAAATATTAGTTCCTTATTAATATGTACTGAAGGGTCTTCTGCAAATGAAAACACATATAACTGCAGCAATGCATGATTGCCTAATAGTAGAACCTTCTACGCAATGTAGAACATTAAATTAAAAGACTAAGTTTAAGTTATTTGTTTAGTTTTCTAATTTGCTCTGTAAAACTGAGGCCTAAAGAAAGTTTTATTACATTAGATCACTCACTGGCTATATAATATTCTAACGTCTCAACTCTCTGATAGATAAGTCAGGTCACTTAATTTCTTAGAACAGAATGAAAGCTAGTAGGTTGTTTTTCTTTTTGTTTTTATTTTTTGTTTGTTTGTTTGTTTTTATTTTTAGTGTGTGTGCAGTGAAAAAAAAAAATACAGGTAAGGATAGGAAGGACCCTTGAGTTACTTCATTGCTCCTATCCTCCCAGAGTTACAATAGTCAAGAATTTGCCTAGGTATGCCAGCAAAATATCTACAGAGCCAAGCAAGGAAAATAAAAAAATTAGAATAGTTTTTAAGTGCTTCTAAATGTAAAAATGATGCCTGACTGCACAACGGAAAATGGGAGTGTGGCTGGGGAGGACAGAGAAGGACATACAGTGAGAAGCAATGGGTCCAGACAAAAGATGGATGCACTCTAACCCCACATGGTTCTGGATTCTAGGTGGTCAAAGATCAGATGGTTACAGTACATAAAACAGGAGCTTCTGCAAGGGGAAGAGGAATAATAGTAAAAAGGGCAGTACTACCAGTGCTGCCAAAAGCAACAGCACAATCAAGAGGGAGGAGGAGGATTCCATATGCCAGAAGGATACAGAGCCAGATTTTCAGATACTTCAGTACCTAACAAATGTTACTGAGCACTTAGCTGCAAGACATGTTAACAGTTGATTACCTTCATTGATTAAAGAGCTATAGAGTAGTTCCTCAGGGACCTAACAGGGTATTTTCACACATTTTTCAGTCATTTTCCACCTAACCACATCTAGTATCTGCAGGTTTTGGCTGTATCCATCTAGTCCTGACTAGACCCTGAAATTTTGCTAAATATTGTAATATTTAGGTTTAGGAATGCCTACTCAAAAATTATCTTAAAAGGCTGCAAAATATTAAAAATGTTGGATAGCATTCGTGGAAAAATTCTTGCAGTCCTTCCAGTTTCATCTGCCCAAAGTTTCTACATTTGTGTTTATTATTTGCTTTTATTTTCTGTTAATTAAAAGAAGAAAATGAGAGAAATAGTTACTTAAAACAATTGGAGCAAAGCACTTACATAAGTTGAGGTAGGATGGGAGAGCAAGTCCCTGCTCCAACTTATTTAGAGCAGGATGTTGAATATATTACCGCAAGCCCTAATTCCCAGACCATGGAACACTGTAGGGCTTCTCTCACTCAAAGTTTTCCTACTTCAGTTATTTCAAACTGTAAAACAATAAACTAGTTGCTAAGCAAAAAACCCAGAGGAGACATCCTACAGGGGTGAGGTACAATGGTCAAATGGAAAGAACACCTGTCTGCAGCACACAAAACAAGAGTGAAATCAATACTGTATGTAAACATACTTGATTTCAACTATGCTTGACAAGTTGGCACCAGCACCAATAGAAATTTAAGCATGAAGAACTTAGGAGACCTTAAGTTGTGAGAATTTGGAAATGTATCCTTTGACTCAAGCAATGTGTCTTCTAACCCTCTGCATTCCTCCAAAGCAGGCCACCAGTGTCACCCAGCCCTCAAGACATTAGGAGCTGAAAGCAGCGTAGACAGCGACACTTTTCTGACTCCAGGCAGTGACAGAAGACAGGACTTCAATTTGTTCCTAGGTGCTTTGGAAAGACCATATACCTCAAAATTTTAGCCTAGGGCCAGGCAGATCTACTAAAGTGGCAAACCACTGCTTGGGAGACCAGGGAATAAAGATCAGATACAATATCAATAAACACCTTAAAATGAGCAGTTTCAATTCAACAAAGACCAAAACAAGTTGAAGAGCATGGGAGTGAAGTTCAAGGGAAGGTAAACTGCAGAAAGAAGACTGAATAAAAATAGAGGGTAAAGAGTACAGCTCCTCACTGGAGAAACAAAGGGGGTTTGAAGGTCTTTGGAGGTTTATTTTTCAAAGTAAATAAGTTGGTTATGTAAGAAACTCCTAATAACTTCAAGACTATGCATGCGCTTCAAGTGCTCTGCAAGACGAAAGCCTAACAATACAGAGAAAATAAACACCTTGATCATTACCAGAAGGAATTTGTGTATTTGGTGTTACTTAATTTCATAAATACTTAATCATAATTAAAGTCACTAGATGGCTTTTTAAATGTAGTTAGTTGTTAAGATGATTGGCAGTTTTTCTTGCTGTTGATAGCACCTAATGATACATTGCAGGATGGAAAGATAGATTAAGAAATCCAAAAATACCTTTTCTGTACTCACCACATTAGATAATTCTAAGCTTTTCTTTCCACAGAGATTTTTTGATACTAACCACTTAAAAAAGGCTGATGGATGTCAAAGGCTCTCTAAGGATCTTTTTCAGATCATTTATTCAAAGGTTTCTTCAAAATGTTTTTAGGTGTTGGTTGTCGGTTTTTTCTCCCAACTCTGTAGCTCCAACAAACACAATCAGCAAGCTTCAAGATGCCAGCCAAATTACCTCAGAATTTCGTTGATTTATACCTGTCCCTAAATAAGAAACAGAATTACTAAGTACAGCATTCAAACTCAAGTCTTGGATTATGATAAACTGTTGGTACATGAAAAAGTATCTTCCCTTGTTTGTGCTACAGAAAAAACATCTACAGCAATACTGAAAAAGCCAAAAACAGAAGATATAAATGGGGTCTGGCTCACGTAAGATAATTCAGTATACGTACTTTAGATTCACAATCTGATCTACATAATCACCACTCACACCCCTGATAGCCACACTGCAGACTTGCAGCCAGCCCAGAGTACAGGTACAGAGCCCAGCTTCTAAAACTTTTTTTTTGCTTCTCTTACTGGTGTTTATGCCTTGATCCTACAACATTGAGCATATACCCCTAATGTTAAGGAAACAAGAAACATTTCTACTGATGTACCCTATATATCTATTTTCTCTTAAATACAGAGACATTTGCTGCATTTAATTATTACTATTTAGTGTGACAGAGTAATCCCAGGAATACTTGCCTTTGCTTCTACCTTCTCTATATTCCCTTTTCATGTTTGTACTTTACCAGGAGAAACTTGTCCACTCATGCAGGCCTCCTGGCTATGCTTCCTGTTCATTGGCGTTGACTGCTTCTCAGCTTGCAGGATGCGATCTTGAATATCCTACAACCCTCCTGCCATTAGGGCCCTATCCCCTTCTCCTGTGGCCCTATCCATGCTCCCTGGGAGCAGATTCCTGAAGAGGCCAAAGTCTAGTCTCCCAAACAGGGTTGGGGGGTTTCTTCAGCAAGATGATTTTGTAGGTGTGGGATTCCCCACCACATCCCCCTCCATGCTTAACATCCAAGGACTATATTTGCTGCAAATAATGTTACATCAAAAATGCTTCAAAATAAGATTTGAAACATCTAAAATACAATTACTTTCTCACTGAAGCCAGGTTTATCATAAACTTTGACAAGACCAATGTTGCACCCCTGTTCCACAGAGGTCTCTTGATACCTATACAAGTAATTGAGACTTGCTTTTCTTGGACATTAGAATGAAACCCATAACTATCTTTGGACTAAGAGGAACAATGAGCATACCAACTACATCAATGGTTGTCCTTTCAGTCACTTCTGAAGAGGCAGACTTAATACCTACATTTACTTGTAAAAAGATATGAAAGAACTACTCTGGAATTTACATGCAGGTAGCCCATTAGTCGCTACTACACACAATGATTTAAGTGCAATTTCTGTCTCAGAAATACAAAATATCGTTGCCTAATGCAATCTGGGATGCCAAGAAGGAATATAGTAAAATGAATGAATGGTAGTTAACTTGGCAGTGTAAGAAATCCTTACGTTCAGACAATAAATGAAAGTGACTCTTAACAAGGTATGTTGAAATCGTTGCTAAAACCCAGGCAGAGCGCTAAGACATGTCTCCTTAAGTGGATGGGACTGCATTCTGCCTCTCTGCTCCCCCACACCAAGCCCATTCTGATGCCTTAACAACAAGAAGAATCTTCTCCCACAGCTAGATTTAGTTCTATTAGCCCCCACAGAAGGCATCAGTAGTATAACCCATACTTGCAGCTCTCAAGACCAGATATAAATCTACAAAGCCTGTGATGTTACAGTGTACTAATGCTTTTGTTAGCACTAAATGCCCTAATCGAGTCTACCTGGGTAGAACAGAGATAAGAAGCCTAAAAAGTTTCTGTGGCTGAAGAGATTCTAACACAGCATCTCAGGCATGCAAACCTAGTGAAGCCCGCAGTCAGAAAATGCCCTACAGCTTAACCAATGCCATACTCTGTAATGTGCCAAAAAAACATAGGTACAAAATAATAGTGTACTTGAGGCCACTGAGCTTAACTCATGCTATATAGTATTAAAAAAACTCCCACTTGATCTATAATATGACATCAGTTTTCCTACTGTATTCTTTTAACTATGCTGAAAGACGAGCCGCACCTTGTTCTTAAAATAAATGAAGTATTTTGCTTTTTCTGTAACCTCTGACAGCACAAAGTAAAATGATTCATTAAATTACTACTTTATGGTTATTTATGAGATGCTAACTAGGTGTATGATGTGCTAATTATTAAGAAAGCACACATTTGGAACATCTCCAGGTGTCTTTCCAAATCTTTTTCCCCAGGTGCAGTTGTTTTTCAATTTCTTTCTGTTTGAATGAACATTACAGCATACACAATTTCTTCGCTTAGTTTCATTGTTTCATAGACTTTAACAACAGAGCACCTGCTCACCAGCCATTCTTCTTCATCTGGACACTTCTATTATCAAATCCACAAATTATTTAAGCAAAAAGACCACCCCAACATATTTTTGAAATTAAAACACACACGATACAAGACTTAGAGGCTGCTTAATACATGAAGTCTCTTCAAGGACAGTGAAACAAATACTTTAAAGGCTTCCAGGAGGGAAGGTGAAAAAATCTCCCCAAATTCATCCCAGTCTAATTTAGGAAAACATTCCTTTCCTAATGCAAATCATACCAGTCAGAAAAAGCTATGCAAGCGTCTAGAAAAACAGCTGTCAGAACACTGCCCCACCCCAGGCTATGTGCTGTTTCCTGGGCGGACAGAACTATCCTGCTCTAAAGGAATCTCAACAGTGAAGCGGGGGTGTGGATTCCTGGAGCTGTGTTGAGTTTCAGAGGCATAGCAGGCACCGTGGCAAGCAAGAGGAGCCCGAAGGAGTGAATCTTATGCCGAAGCTAAATAACTTGGCAAGTCTTACTCCACTGGAACGCACAATTTGAGGAGATCAATACACACACACTATTTCATGGACTATTTAATAATCTGATAGTGTGACTGTATCAAGTCTAAATGAAAATACATTTTAAAAGGATTCACTTACGTGGATATCACTGCCACTGATGATGCTGATGCAGACATGCCTGAAAAGATGTTTAAGGATCAGTAGAATTCTGAATTAATCAATTTTGACACATGTTCAAGTGCAAAATACATGGATCCATAGCACAGAAACTGGGAAAATAAAAAAAAAAAAAAAAAGAAGAAGAAGAGAAAGTACCATCAGGCAGTGATTTTATTTAACCCAGTGTACAACTTTTTCGATCTCACCCCTAGCATTTTCCATAGTATTTTATTATGATTATTTTCACATTAAATAGGATGTTTACGCGTAGCACAATCATATCTTTCTGCTTCAACAAAGCACTAACCAAAAACTGAGTTTCAGGTTACACAAACTGAAGGATGGAAAAGGAAGATGTTTTTCTGATAATAAATTTGAAATTAAGACAATAGTAAATAAGAGCAGGTAGCATATGTGTGCCAAGCCATGGTATTATAGATAAGGCACAAAGCATTCTGTGCACACTAAATAATTAAGTTGAATATTAACACTTCCAAATATAAAAAATATTTTGAGATTTCAGATTGTAAATAAAAAGTTCATTCACCTTGCAATAATGGAAAAAATAAAATATTTTACTTATTATTTTGCTAAGTCTGCATCCCCAATCTTACACAGAACAGTCTTTTTCATTTGTTTTTCACTTCTTAAGGATGTCTGCATAATTCTGGGAAGTTAAAGTTTTTAGATTTTTGCTTGCAGCCTGCATTTTTGTTGTTTTATTAACCAACGTTAGCTCCACATTCAAAGGAAATTATTTACATGCAGTAAAGTACTTGGTCTGTGTTACAAGTGGCATATAGCCAGCGGAAAAAAAGCTTTATTTCATTGTACTTACTCTTTAAATTAAGCAAAGGTTGGGGGAAAAAAAAGGTTAAAGTTCAGACTGAATGTAGAAGTTTTGTGAAAACTTGAGCTTGTGAATTGTATAAATAAAAAAATATTTCTAAAGCATTTTACAAAACTTAGAACACATTTTCCCTTTTCTAAGCAGAATACAGAATATCAGCTTGTTCCTGATACAGAGAATTGTAGACTCAAGATATAGTTTTATTCAAATGGACATTATTTCCCCCTCTCTCACCTGCCCTACCCTGAAGATGTTAATGCAGATCTCACTGACCATGGTACTCCCATTAAAAAAAAAAAAATCTGGTCAGTAGCTGCTTGATAAATACATACTTAATCTAGAACTACTATGCAGTCTGGAAAACAAAACCAGGATAGACTTAACAGAAGACGGGCTATGAGGAAGTTCTGGATAATTTTTCCTAGAAAATATAGTATATTTTGATTCATTTTAATCCATACTTTGCTAAACTTAAATAACTTTGATGAATCTTTCTTCACTTCAGATCGTTCATGCAAAATTCAAGATCAGGTGAAACATGAAACTAGCTTTGAAGCTTCATAATCTTAATTGTTTTGGAAATGACAAAGAAAGTAGCAAATGAATCTGTAATACACGTTTGAGATGTTGTCCTGGCCCAAAATTGCAAAGTATCGCTTTACTTTCATACCTTATCCTGCAAATAATGATTCATGCAAGTAATTTAATACTAATGGGAAAAGCCCTAAGGCTTAGCAGTAAGCAAGCATAAGGATCAGACCCTTTGTTAAGTGCTCAGAGAGTATCAAAGAACAATTAGCAATCAAGATAAATAACAGAATAAGTAAAAAATAAAAATCAATATGCTAAACTCCCTTCTCTGGAGAGTCTGAGTCCCTGGGATGATGACCTTAGGTTGAGTTGGACTTGTTCTGCCTTTGACTAGAAATGCTGTTTATTCCCATCAGACACAACACACACAGCTCCAAACCATTCAGCCAGAACCTGCTCCACACGCACGGCACCGCCAATCGCAAAGTCTCAGATCACACGCATTTTCTCAACATCATACAGAACATTGCAACAGACAAACAAGGAGGTTCATTACTATCAGGAACTGCTAAAGTACTGTAGCCCTGTGTCTGTAAATTTGCTCAGCACTCGGTACGGAAAGCAGGCAGAGTCTTTCAATGTCCCTCGCTTGCTAAGGCTCCTACGCTGTTCTTGCCAACCTTCAACCCACCTAATTTTTCCATAAACGTTGTAGCAAACTCCTCATCAAACTTCACACAATATAACGACAACTGTAGTTACATGATCAAGATAAGACGACTCAGGCTTACCAAATATCTGACTGCTCAGAGCTCACTCTTCGTTGACACTTCCAACTCATCGACAGAAACTGAGAGGTTTCTCTCCATAATAATTCTATCTAGAATTAGACACCTGAACCACAGCAGTTCTTTTTCAAACAGAACACAGATAAGAAAGTTTTGCTAGGTTCTTTTTATTTTTTTTTTTTTTCTGAAATAACAATGGCTACAGTACTCGGTGTGCTGACACAGATTTCAAGTTGCAGTCTGCCCAAAGCCTCTGACAGTTGCATTACAGAATCCACTGGAACTCCCATGACTAGTACTACACAGATTCTTTTAAATCTTGCAAAAGCAGTGGTGTCACAATGACATAGGCATTCTGATAGTGAAAGTAACAAAAAATGTTAACACAACAATGCACAGTTTAAAGAAAAAATAAGTATTTTATAGACAATGTGGTTTTAAGTATTCCAACAAAGAAACTGATTTGAGTTTATTGTTGGTTTTCTTTTTCCCCAAAATTTTTGCTTTGTTGTTTCCAGGCTTTTTAGCACTGTTGGAAATTTAATAAATTTCAGCTGAAATAAAAAATTCTAATGAGTATTAAATGTTTGCTGAGAAACAAGTGATTAAAAATAAATTCAAATAGAAGTTGATCTTAAGCCAGCAAGGATTTCAACACTTGCTTGATACGAAATACAGACATGTTTTTAATGAGGATACTACATTACTCATGTGTGAAATCATTCTGGATCAAGACTGTAGTGAGTTTCTAAGCAAACAAAGTTACAAGATTAGAAAGAATAATTTTACAATTGTAAAGAAACTGCCTGAATTTTGCAAAATGAGCTGGAAATTGAGTTAGTTGAGCTAAAGCAAGAGCTCTAAAGCCCTTAACAATTATTTTAGAAAGGAAGTATTCAAAAGTGACCAAGATGGGCAAGAATACCCATCTACTATCAACCAGAATCCAGATATTTTATCATTTCAGTGCAATACAACAGAAAAGGCCTATAGGTAACATTAAATCTTATTACAATTTTCCTCATTCTACTGCTAATTTTCATTAATATGAAAAATAAAAAGGCACATTACTATGACAGTTACATGATGTGAGCAATTTTATTAAAGCAGAAAGCTAAGAATGATAATATGCAATAATTATTTTATTGATGCACAGGAAATGAATTATTCATAGTTATAAAGTATCTGTGGATAATTCTAATTACCTGCTTTTAAAGTATATGAGATCCACAGAAAACACATTAACAAGTTTGATTGAACACCTGCTATCCTGCAGAAGATAAGAAGCATCAGATTCCAAACTTTTCTGACATTGAAGTCAATGGCATTACGTCTTCCAAGTGTGTGTTACTAAAAAATCAGGGAGAATTTTGTTCTACTCTACGTTTCAGTGACCCATGATAACTTTTGATATAACCAGGAAAACAGTAACAGCTTATGTCTTGGTTCATGTTTTTAGTTCAAGGTTTGGTTTGTATCTTCTTTTTAGGTAATGCAAGGTTATTAATGACACCAAAGTCTTTATCTATGACGAATGTCCACTATAAGCTTACTAATTCCCTAATCTACATAATTCTTAATGCTAGCATGAAGTGATATATATTGTGATTCTAGATATTAAATTAAGTTGCTAATTGTTTGATGCATCTGCTCTTCTGTAGTGCAGGTTTTGGTATGTGGCTAGGCAAACGTAAAAATTTTGAATTCCTGAAGTCTAAATTCTCCCACTTTACTCTGAGCATTACCTTTAGGCTAACAAAAATCCAGTATTTCTCCTATCAGTTGCTCAACTAGAAGCTAAGTGCAACAGGCAAGAGAGTAAACTTCAGTAAAATAAAGCACTTAAAGGTAAGGTGTAATTCTTCACACCACTTGCTATAAAGTCCTTTCCAAAAGTGTATTGCACCATCAATCCTGTTGCTATTTACCTTGTTTTTAATACAGACAGAAAGCTCACAGACTACTTCATTATCCTCTAAAAAACCAAAACCAAACTCAAAACACATGCTACTGTAATTTTTAAAGATTCTTTCTCTATACATTCTGATGAACCAAAACACATATTCCAGAAGACACCATACAGTCTTTTACTGAGTGTTCTACAGTTTTCACTACAAGACTCCACACTAAATAAAATACCTATTCACAGGTTTTCATAAAAGATGAAGTTCACTGGTCATGTGTTAAGCATGCAACACTTACTGTTCATACAGTGTGTTCAGTCTCTTCTAACCCAAATATTTTTTGTTTTACAAGCACTCATTCCATTGTTAACTTTATTTTGTCTGATTAAATGTTGACTTTGCTTCTGAAACTACTTATAAATGTGTTTGCTAGGGCAGAAATAAAAGCTCAAAATAAAGGAAATGTCAAGAGAAACTAAAGTGTTGGAACTGAAGGTCAGATAATTTTTCCTGTGTACATTTGTTAGGCTCAATAATTGTTTATCCTTTTTTTCATCTACTTAAATGTTTAATCAAGCAGATGTAACAGAATTATAAAACAAGAGTAAATACATCACAATCATTTTGCTACAGACTTAATAAAATTGGAATGGCAGGTTTTGTTGGCTTGAGTTATTCCAAATCAATCTGGAGTTTGCAGCTGCCAATGACATTCTTAAAAAAATTTCCGTAGGTCTTCTGCTACTAGTAGTAGCTCAAGTATCCCCCTTCAGCTATGATGATGCAAGGCACACAAAAGCAGTTTAAGAGGTAGAAGGATGGTTCCACTTTCATACCTAGTTCTGTTTTCCATCTGCCACATTGAAGTGTGCGTTAGTTTGAAGTGTGAAGGAAGGGATTTTTGTACAGTAATCATTTACCTATAAGAAACAAAGAACCAACATTATATGTCCTTAAGGCCATTAAATGGCCATCTGCGTATGATTTTATCACTGCCTATCACTGTTGGATTTCATCTAATGTCTTATTATCAACCTATTAACATGCCATCTATTATTTTCTGACAACATTGTTTTTTTAAGAGGATATTGATAAAAAACCCACTTTCTATGGAAAAGCTTCTTCATATTTTACTAAATGTAAAAGTTTAAAAGGGATTCCCAGTTTTACCTAATGCAGACAGTCAGATACTCCACTTCTCCATAACAACACCTGTACCAAAAAACATGCACCACTCTTCATGGAATTCTTAAAATACCAAACATATTTGTGTTTGAATCGAGCAGCACTGTGTTTATTACTGATAACCAATAACGCATCTGGAGAAGAACACTGATTGTTTTGATTAACTAAAAGATGAAGCAAAAGCATACCTTCCCACACCAGTGCTGAAAATTACTAATGGTTAATTCATCTGCTTAAGATAACATTCTGGATTTTGGAATATTAAAGGATTCACTGCCTCACACAGGTGAAATTCCTAGTAAAAACATGCCGTAACAAAATTAACATACACAGAGCAAAGTATTTTAAAGAGAAAGAGATAAACTGCACTGCGAAAAGAATTACAGCTTTCTTTTAATCATAATCTAAAATGTATACATAACCAAGTGAGATGGATACAGGGAACTACAGGCTGTACTAATAAAAAGTGTTGTGATTATTAGTTTAGTTTATATAAGCAAAGGGAAATTAACTTAAATAAAATATAGAGCTTAGATGTTACAATTAATCTCTATCAGTTATTTGCCTGGAATAACCCACACCTTGGTATAACTCACTGAAAATTATATTTAAATAACATAAAATGTGAGAGAAATGTACCATAGCTGCCTGCTCCAAAACTTATTTTTAGTTGGCTGTTAGCTCTAAACTGTATTTCTAAATCTGCTGTTATCTTCCATAAAATTCTCACAGTTCAGTTAATCTAGAAATATAAACATTTACTCATTTATGAGCTTCAGAATCAAACAAGTTTCCAAATGTAGTATATGAACATTACAGAGGAAGCAGCACGTCTAGAAATGACTGATCAAAGCAATAGG
>NW_010127897.1:0-85220 GCF_000699245.1 Pterocles gutturalis | reverse complement strand
GGAAAGAGCAGAGCCTGCCCTTGAATTCACATTCAAATGCTCTGCTTGCCTTCAAAAAAGATACACCTGTAGGATGTAAGGTACAGTAAATACAGATTTTGCAGTTTCCGTCTTAACTCATCCACATTTTGATTTGCACAAATCTGCTTATTTATTAAGAATGGTGACTTATCGTTCAAGCTTTTACAGCTAAAATGAGAACAGAAACGTTATAATCGGCAGAAACTACAGTATAGCTTTGCTGTGAAATGAAGACCTGTATCACTTTCTGTCTGTGAATGAAAAATAAAGTCATAGGTGAACCGTAATTGAAGCAATTTCATATGGCAAAGTTCAAAGGAAGTGGTTATGTACTTGTGAAATGGCAAAGATATCCTTAGTAAGCTAAATATAAATGAATGTATTTCTTCAGAAAAATAAATGTTCTATATGAATTGACCTTCTAGTTGGAGGCAAACTAATGGATATTTTCTTTAGGATTATACTGGACAGAATTTTCCATATTCTTGGAGCAGATATTTAATTCTCTTATAAAAATGCAGTCATTGTAATTAATAAAAACATTCTGGACATTAAGACAACATGAAAAATCTGATCATCAGAAGATAAATGTATGCATCTAACACTATTTATTATTGAACAAAGTAACTCTCACCATTTATTTGTATAAGAATGAGTATTATATAGGACCTTGTGTGTTCAAGTAGTATGAATTGGTAAAAGCCATTCCCTGTGTGAAATCCATGTAAACTCCTTCAAACACATCTCATAGTAGCCTAGTGTTCTTGAACATGCAATACAACTTTTTGATTGGCATAAGTATCAAACAGCTAACTCTAAATTGCTAAGTCATCTTTGTACAAACAATGTATAAAAACATCTTTATACATGATAGATTCACTTCAGAGGGTATTAATAGTCATGGTAGGATTCAGATTAATTTCTTTTTAAAAAACGTCACTTTTAGGGCAGAGAGAATTAGCTGCACATTGTTTTCTGAAGGTTCATGTCTGTTTTAAAGCTAGCATAGAGAGAAGCTGATAAAGGAAACAGCAAGGAAGCATCTAATATGGTCTGAACAACCACGGAGAAGGAGCAAAGTCCATAGAGACCTTTTAAGTTAGTTAATGGAATTTGAACTCCAGGCAAGATCTGCTGCATTCAGGGAACCAGAACTTCATATATGTCCTAGGAACAAACAGTAGTGCAACAAAATGAGAAAACCCTGTGCCTCACAGGAGAAATAAAATGCAGAACCCTGAATTTGGCATTCTGCTCCAGTGACCAAATGTGACAAAGCATCTGGCACCTAACTAGATCAAAAAAATGCAGAAACATAGTATCTTTTATGATTAGACACGTTAATAATTACCTTAACTATTCATATTAAAATCTCCTACTAACAAAGGTATCTTTTCACCTACCACTGACTGAAACTGCGAGCCAACAGCTTCTACAGAATGTTTCTGATTAATTGACTGACATCAGATAGGCCCTTCTAGGTAAGATTAATGCTCCTTTCACAATATCTCACCTCTGGGTAAATAAAACTAACCAGTGAATCAACACATCAGCTAGACTGGAAAAACCTGTCTACAAAAGAAATTACTATGTTTTTGATGAACGTTAGATCTAGAAAAGATTTAAAAATTCACAAATTTATACAGAATAGGAAAAACCCCAATGTTTTCTGTGCGTTTTCCTTGTTATGTTAAAGCATGTGAATTACATACATGGTAACACTTCCCTTTTCCCACACGCCCTTCTTTTATGTATACAATGTATGAGTTGAAATTAAAATCTTACTTAAAATATGAAATCCTCTTAATAAGCTCCAGCTTTTATTTATGTTATATTTTCCATACATATGTACATGTATTATACATATATTTATACAAATATATTAAAAGCAGAATAGAAGTGTACTTTTCAAAATTGGAACTGTATTTCATTCTTCAGAATGCACAGTTACCTTGATTTTGAGAATCTCCTTAGGAAAATCCAAATTATATGAACAGATTTAGAATCCTTTTATGGAATTGCCTCCCCCAAAGGTCTCCTAAAAGCAGTATCAGCTACTGTTTCTGAAAATATTTGTAAGGGATAATATCTCAAACACATAGAAGGTAAAAACCATATTGTTATAAATTAAATTTATTTACACAAAATGAAGACATAGTCTAAGCCCCTTCTTCAAGATCAGCATGAGGGCAACTTTTGAATGAATAAAGTACTCCATGGCTGTAGTTGCTGCTTATTAAAATATGGGTTCCTGTGAAACCAGAAAGAGACAATATGATTCTGAATACCTGTACAATTTTCCTGCATAATACATGCCTGAGCTTGAGCTTCCAGTTTCAGATATTAATTATTTTTAATAGTAAATCATTCCAAAGATGATGACCTCTTACACAGGGACTAGAGAAAATAAACATATCAAATCAGAAAATGGCAAGAATTTGTTTGAATAAGTGGTATAACTAACATGTGTTGTCATCAGCCCTCCAGTGTCACTGCAACACTTTTCACATCACCAGCCCTCTCACTTAGCTCCCACATGACACATACATGGACAGCATGGATAAATCTCATACAGTAGATATCTGAAAATTCATACACAACAGTAAGCCTATCCACTCCACACAAAACACTCCAGCAAGACGTGAGGATAACCGGAACAGCTTACTGGCCAAAAGAAACTTTAAGTCATGCACTGGTAGATCATAATGGTGAAAAGAAGAGTAGTAGTAGGGAGGAAATCCCTTTTCCCTATGTGGTTTATGGCATCATCACCCAAATCACTGGGGCCAGGGGTATGAGACTTTCAAAACCTACTGCAGCTCAGTTCCTATGACTTTTCCAGCTAGTTTCCAGACAAATATTAATAATAACAAATAACTTTATGGTCATGTCACTACTCTTGCTTTCCCAAATCCCCTCTATTTTTGATACAGGTTTCTACAAAGAAGGTAGTAATAAGTTCTCTTCCCCCTTCAAAGCCCCAGTTATGAAGTAAAAAGACCCCGTGCTTTTCAGAATCTGTATGCTTGTATTCTAAAATAACCAAAACTACTTATTTATATTCCTATTTGCCATATAAAACTAGGGTCACTTTGAAAGAAGAATTTATAGCCCTCGCAAGAAATATGACTGGAAAATGTCATATCATAACCATGACAGATTATTTTGTTTAAAAGATGATATGGAGAATTATTACTAGTCGGGTAGCTCTATATCTAGCAATACTTCATTTCTTTCAGTACCAATTATAACAGAAATTGAAAAAGCATGGAGCATTTCTTTATTCTCTGTGTACAGCTCATGAATCTATATTTATCAAGATTCTACTTTGTATTCAGATAGTTTGAATATTTTTGTAGTATGTGACACCATTGCAATACTAATATTCCCATTAAGAAAATAAAGAAATGAATGGTCACATGCGTATACCTTTGTTATATATTTTCGTTTTCGTTATAGAAAAACATTAATATCAATCTTTAAAATCAGTAGACAGCTTATCAATTTTCTCACTGAATTTAATTCAATTTGACTAATTCTCAACTAAATCTCAATTAAACCCAATTTCTTCCCATTAATTTAATTATTTCTGATCTCTATCAATAGCCTTTGTTAATTTCAATTACTTTCAATAACTCTTCAATTAAATCCTTTTACCTCTCATTAATTTCCATAAATTTGTTTCCTTTGAACTCATTTGATAGCTCTAGAACCCGTGCTACAGATACAACGTCTGACAGATTTTTTCACTTGAAACATATATTTAAACTCACAGAAAAAGTCATAGAAAGTATAAATAGTTTGGTAGAAATTAATTAAATAGAAGGTTCATATAAATCTGTCAATTTTTCAATTGCCTATGGAATTTAATTGTGAATACTCTGATAAAATAGTGAAAACTCAATATTCCCACCTCCTGTAGCTTACGTTCCCTGGTTTCACCAGGCAGTGAATCTTACTACTGAATCCTACTGAATTCCATGAATACAATCCTACTGCGTCAGAAAATATACTGTTTCACAGTAAATGCTGCAGAAAGTCCTTATGAAGGTGACTTATCCCCTTTGAGCCATTGAGGAAAACACATACGTACATCTCAAGAAAACAAAGTCAATATCCACAAATGTATTTTTCTTTAATTAAATATACTTTGAACACCTATTTTCCTGTGTCTATCAAGACCTGCTCCCAATCTAAGTATTTATTTTAAAAGTCTGAAAAGGCCTTTCAGACTTTTCATAGAAATATCAAATCAAATGCTGATAAAAAGTTACATTCCTGTTATAGAGTAGTAACAGAAAAATAAATACATTTCTAGAACTTCTAGAAAAGGTCTTCATTTTCAGAGAAAATGTGTATGCTTTAAACCCACTCCTGTAATAATCCTCCAGATTTCCACTCATTAAAGAGCATTCAATAAGCACTCTCAATGCTTCAAGTAGCTGATAATTAGACCATGAGGGATTCTTTCCACAGTGGTTTGGATCAGGACCTGAGTGCCCTAAGGCCAAACTCCATCTCGTTGAATGGAGGCAAGAGAAACAAAGCTTGGCTGGTTTTGTTTCTTTAAACAATTTTTAAGGCTTCTTTTGTTTAACATGAGATTTGGTTTTGGTTTCTTTCAACCTCTCAGGGGTTTAATATAGAATGATAACCTGACTCAAAGCATTTTGAACATGAAAAAAAAAAAAAGAAAACAAAAAAAAAAGAAATGTAACCAACAGAGTACTTTACTTTCTTTGCTCTACAGATTTTCCTCAGTTAAACTAAAAAGGAAAAGAGGAAGAAAAAATTTAAAAAAATGAAAAAAACAAACCAACAAACAAACAAAAAAAAGACAGAAAACATTCCTCAGACTTTTAGAATACTTGTTTTGTAGTATGCAGCTTTTTTCTCCACTATAGATTTCAATAGGACTTTCACCAGGCAGTTATTTGCAGTTTAGTTTATGAAACTCTTGTTACCTAGCTAGAAGTTTATAAAAAAAATTCACATTTCTGAAACCTAAGCTGTAACTTTAACATTTTGCCAGTTACCCACCTCTGCTGTATGATCATCTTCTGAAGTAGGGAGAAGTAAATTTTAATCTTCTGTAACCTATAGTTGATAAATTGTAATTTTACAAACATATTTTGCATTTTAAACTTCCACTGAGAGGTAGAGAAGGGATATATGAACTAGACTTTTGGAAATCCCACACAGTAATCACTAATCTGCAGAAGAAACTTCTTGAATGCTGAGGTATAGTTACAAAACATAAAAAAATAATTTTGAAAAAATGATAATGGGTTAAACTCAGTTTAAGATTTAAAATTCCCTTAAAAGCCTACCTGGAGTTGTCAACACATGCCAGATAATAAATAAATTTTAAAAATAGTTAAATATTTTCCCACCTTCCCTACCAGGTACAGGCTTGAAATAGAGTTCAGGTTTAAATGAGGTACAACTACAAAATAGAACTTCTGTTATATAATCAGCATCTCTCACAAGATGCTAATTTGCTTATTTGCCACAGAAATCACATATGCCAAGGATATAAAAAAAAGTACAAAGAATCCATCCCATACGTACTGACACATGAAGCAGCCATTATGTTTGATCTCTATTGAGAGTCAAGCATTATCGTCTTTAGGGCAATGCTTTTCAACAGCTGATTATGGAAATAATTTTTTTTTTAAAGTCTATTACTTTACAAGGTACTTTACTAGAAATTATTTGATTGGCTTGAAAACCTAAAATGCTGTTTTACACTTACACCATCTCTAACAGCCATACAGTGTTTTCCTCATCTACATGGCACCGGGCTTAACAGAGAACTTCAAATTCTAGTCTCTGTAGATATGTTGAGGACAGGGTCTATTTAAGGAAAATTGTTTTTCTGCTAACTATGTATCATTGTACTGTCTCAACAGTGTTAGTAACTCTGGTCTCTTCAGAATACTTGTCAAGGCATACCAAAAGCTGTAGGTTTACACATGCCTGGAATTGTCAGGGCAGTGGGCAGAAACACAAGCATGATACCCCCAGAAGTCATATTTTTGTCTGATAACCGAACAGTTCAAATATTTTCCATTACCAGAAAAAAACGAATTCATATTGATCTTCATTCTCTCTAGAGCATCCTTTGGAAAAATGAGATATATGTATAGATGAGGCACTGTTCACTTCAGTACCATAACGATTGGTTTCAGGTGAAAAATGAGGACAGCAACTCATTATACAGTACACATGGGGCAATGTCTTTGTTTCCTTTTCATTTCTTTTTTTGCCAGAGTAAATGTTCTTACTCAAAACTTCATCACCAAAAATGCCTGTATCTAAATTACAATGTAAGGAGGCTTCACTCAGTTCAGACACACATTCTTTTACAAACAAAAAAAACCCCAAAACTAAAAAGCAATGAGAGAGACAGTACACATTCAATACTACTGCTACTGTCCATGGCATAAATCACTAGCCATGTTTATGGAATATAATCTATTGTAATTTCTTCTTTCTCTATAATCATTTTATCATGTGCTCCATAAACACTGATGAAGGAAGCCAAATTATCTCAATAAGGGAATCAGATAAGGTTTTGCAATTGAAACAGATCAGCAAAGGAAGCTGCATCAAATAAAAGGATTTCTGAGGTTTATAGATAACCAGAAAATTTCTCAAAGATCTAATCCTACAGTCACTGCATCACTAATTTCAGAAGCAGATAAACACTAAAAAACATCACTGTGAGTTGCAATATTGTCAAATGTTTGGTACTTTCATCTTTGGGGAAATCTGTTAAACCCATTTGTACTTAACCCAACCAGTAGCAGAGACCCACTAATAATGGCAAGATAGCGTCACATCCAAACAGGCACCACTGTACTTTAAATATGCAGTAACTACAGCAGACTTTTAAAACAAAGTAGAATAATTTATGAGGAGCATATGAGGGGTTAAGAAGGTAAAAGAAATTCTGTGAAGAGAGGTCCTGGAATAAAAGCTACAAAATGTAGCCATGTAATCAGTAAAATGTTTTATTTGCATTGCAGTGTTTGGGTTTCTTTTCAATCACAAGCACCAAAGTCAAAGTGGGACTCTGATCATCTCACTGCAGTTTCCCAATCAGGATTATATGCCAATGTGTAATGAAGTGGAACTACATGATGTGACAAAATATGATGTGACAAGTAAATTTTAAAGGAGAATCCACTAATTTGGAACCAGTAATTGCTACAATTCAAACAGCCCCATTACTTATATACCGAATTTTCAAAGCTGCATTTCTGGCATACTTTTAACTGGATTAGGTGTCAACTTCAATGGAGCAATTAGCATTTTAAAAAAATATTTCTCATCAACAGAGTACAATTTATCACCTGGCAGATAATAATTTCTTATTCCTACCTTTAGTACTGCTGAATATTTTCTCTCAAATAATATATTCAATCAGAAGAACACAACATTTTATGCTAATGCAATCTTTGTACAGCTTTAGCTAAAATCTCAAGTGCTGATAATTACAAAAAAGTCTGTGATGGGATTCCGGAAAAACGGCATTTTATTTATTTATTTTTATGGGGACAAAAATCCACCAAATTCTTGAACAATGCTCAATAGTACAAACTGCAGGTATCATCTTTGCATGTCTTGTATTATTAGCCTAGGTACTGAAAGTAGCTCTGGAAGAGAGCGGATGACACACAGCAGAGCTTCTGGAGACCTTTGCCATCCACAAACAACACACACTGCTTTGGTAAGGTGACACTTCAACATTTCAATCTGTCAGTTTCTTAATAAAAAAAAAAAAAAAGTCCAGATTTATATAGAGTAGCATTCTGGTACAGCATAACAGTATTTTAGGATCATAAAAGTTACTCTGTGAAAGTACAGGTAGCGTGAAATATGAGAGTAATTTTAAATACAAGATCATAAAACAAGGACTGGCAGGGAAGACTGCAAATGTATACATCACCAGTCTCTTCATCTTTCTAGTTAAGACTGTAAAATTTCTGAGCAGTAAATAGTCAACCTTTACATACAAACCATAGAAGCTACATACATGTCTCCCAAAATAATGTCAGACCACACTTAGTATCACTAACAATGAACACATAATTTGTCTATCCTAATAACAAAAAGACATGAACATTCAGTCTCTTTAGGAACAGAAAGCACTGGAAAATGCTAATTTTCCGCTTCTTAAACAAAAGACCCACCTAGTTCACAAGATATAACAAAAAGTATGGCTTCCTCTGGACAATACATTTGGAAAGGAGCAATGGCAATGTTCATTTCACAATTAGTTTTTAAAAAATGAGGTTTGGACGGGGATTCTCCTTGACAAAAACTCTCTACCTTTGATTAGCATTGTTTTTGCTCATAGTGCAAGGCATCTCACATATGTTACAAATTAAGCCAGCATATTAAATCAAACAAATTCTTAATTAGTCAGAATTCTATTTAAAGCCCTAGTTTTTCCTCACAGATTTGTCCATTTGTAAAAAATCATAACACATAGATAGCAATTAATACACATGTAGACAACTAATGTAGCTTGTGGTAGGTATTCCAGAAGTACTAGAGCACACTGGCGACTGGGGTGACACATATCTTTACTGAAAAGTTGCAAGTGGCTCATCTTGGGCATTTCTCAACAGGTGTACCAGACACAATGGTACGCACAGCTGGCAATCTGAAAAGCTATACGTATATTAAAAAAAGCTTTCTCTCCTATATATTACAGATATTGTTTAGTTGATTATATAGTCAAATGACAACTCAAGGCAATATTTAGAAGCAGCCTCACAAAAATGATAGTTAACAGACACATGTTTTATACCTATTTGTCAAGTTGTTATAGCAGATTAAATCGGAAAGAAGATACCTGCAAGCCAGTTGAAAGCAGCTGGCATTTAGTAATCTGCTGCCCAATTAAAATTGTAAATGCTGCCTACTTCAGTGGTAGTGTGTGTTACACATTGTGATAAAACATGGGGTTTTTTGTTTTTCTTTTACACCTACACACTGGGAGTATACTATCCTAACCAATTCCAATTCCAAATTTTAACAAACTTGGACTTCTGTAAAAACACTTAATTTTTTTTAACCAATACTTTAGAAGACTCATCAGATATGGACAGCTTGTCCCTGGATGACAAAAAAAGCCATTTTAAGAATAATGTCCAAGATAAGGCATCAAAACCAAGTACAAATTACTTTACACTTTGACTACTACCGAGTTACTGTTTCAAGCAATATACAGCAGCATTAAGGC
This sequence comes from Pterocles gutturalis, assembly GCF_000699245.1. Lineage (NCBI taxonomy): Eukaryota > Metazoa > Chordata > Aves > Pterocliformes > Pteroclidae > Pterocles > Pterocles gutturalis. Next base: position 75,943 of record NW_010127897.1, on the reverse strand, counting down.
AGAACCTCCTCTTAGCTCTCTGAAGTTCTGTTTATTACCGCTTAATTTTCTGCTTTTACTAGGCTTGTGTTACTAACTTAAAATAGGGGGTGGCGGGAAAGAGATAGTCATCCTCATTGCAACTCCTAACATAGGTTTACTTATCAAAATCATCCGCTGACATAAGATGTTTTTGGAAAGATAACTGCACAAAAGAACTCAAGTGCACTATTTCATCCTACAGAAAGCTCTGTTGTGTAAGAGCACGTTTAATTTATGTCAGTAAACATTTGCACACTTGTCTTTTGGGGTCACTAATAGATAACTGTGATTGTGTATGTGTGCATGGAAGACCATATTTACATTTCAATACATGGGACTTAAGCATAAAGTCTCGCTAAAGGTTTCCAGGTTTCAGCCTATATGCACAGTAAATTGCCCATTTCTGGTTGTTTACTTATTGCTTCAGGTGTTTTTCTTACACCTAAATGGTTTTCTCTCTAGAGAATTCATAAAGGATTCAGCCACAGTTCAAGCTTCTGCACATCTTAAGTACCTTCAATGCCAACTGACTCTGAATAGTAAACGGACTGAAACTTTTATTTTTGCATGTGTAGCTGTCATGGAACATTTTTAAAGCTAACAAAACACTAAAAAATCCTCAACACTCACTTCAACACTACTGCACATTATCAGCTCTGTTTTGCAGAAAACCATACTGTATCTTTCAATTCTTTGGGTGATGTACTAATGTTATCATGTATTAAACAGTTCCATAAAGTACATAATCATTTCTAATCTTGCACATCTTTAGGTTTGTCACAGTCAATACCTGTAGTGTTTGTTTCAATATTAATTGCACAAATTTCAGGCAGGATTAAGCAGTACATAAAAAATTAAAAAAAAATAAAATCAGAGAAACCGGAAGGAAGAGGTTTCTTAAGCTCTTTTAGCAGCTTAGAAGTAAATCATAAAATGTCAAGCTACAAAAATTGTCTCAGATAAATATGATTTTTCCTGAATTAGTTCACTAAGCTTTTATCCTTCCTGAACACTTTCAAGTCAAACCTAAATGCTGTGCTTACCTTAATATTGAACAGTTATGCTACAACACGTACAAAAGATTGAATATAGAAGTTATTCTCAAAGTGAAAAAGTTTGTCTGTCTTTGTTCAAATAAGGAAAGTACAGAATTTATTTGGCATTGGAAGGAAAAGTAAAGTTATTAAGATAATTTTTAGTTATTTTTATTCCATTTAGCTAAGGGTTTCCACTGGATGCTACATTCTTTTATACCCATTATACACTTCAAAACTTCATATCTTGCAGCTATTTAGTTTCATATATTCACCTTTTAACAATAATATAGTTACATCTATTAGCAATTACACTGTCATAATTATACCATCATATTTTCAAGTGTTTAAGGCTTTAAAAATTTCAAACAAGCTGTCATTTAATATTTGCCAGGGCTTCCATTCTTTTTCTGTGACCTATCATAAATCCTGCTAATACTAAGTCATACTGTACATAAGGATGTATATGGACACATTGAGAGTATACAATTTAGACTGTGTATCCTCAGTTTTGGATACAATGCCCAGAATGTATGCGAGGAAGTGTTTAAAAGGAAATATCTAAAAACAACAGTTATGTGAAATTTAAATTCTACACCTGAAAATAAAACGTCATCATTTTTTTTTCAGCAAGACAATTTCAAAAAATATTTTTTAAAATGTCTACAATTCTTACACAAATTCCAATGGACTCTCGTATTCAGCTAGAGTTTTGGCCATACACTTCAAGTTTAAGGTTCCATTTCCTTCCGCCAGCACAGACAAATGCCAACATCTTAGAAATCTCTCCAATAACTTAGATTAACTTTGCTCTTGTTCCTAAACCTGCAATATTTTCCACAGAGGTAGATTACTCAGGCCATGAAGAATGTTGTCAGAGAGCCCTTGATGGCGGCCTGAGTAGACAGGACATGATTCTATCAGCACTGACAGATGTTCTTGCCTCTCAGGAAATGGCCACCAAAGACAAAAGTCACTATCCGCATATAAAGAAGATTAATTTGCATTTGAAGCCCTATAGCCATTCCCCAGAATCTCCATCACAGAAAATCAGGTCTGCACTTCATTTCCAGCGTTAGCAGCTCAAGACAAACACACAGTTTTTCAGTTAAATTTGCCTGCCTCCAAAGCCTATCTTTGGGTCCGTAGTATTAAGGCCGCTACTATACATACTGCATTCTAAAGCTTTGGCTCACCTCCTCCTGCTGTGAAGTCTAAGAGAATATTTTTTTCAGGCAAATATATTTCTGCATAAGTACATTTGAGAGGAAATACATGGAAAAAAAAAAAGACAAACTTTGGTGTGAGCCTGGAAGCTTATACAAAAGTCATGATTGTGTATAGATCCATGTTATCCATAAGACTATCCAGAAACCACCTGCAAAGAACTACATTCATCAATAGTGCATTAAAAAAACATTAACCATAAAAAAATAAAAATATTAATATTAAAATCCTCTCCAATGCATGTATAAATACATTTGTGGTGTGAGTCAAGCATGTAACTTACCATAAGTTATAATTCATCTAACCTTAAATGGATCTGCAGTTCAGAAAAATAATGTGTATTTACTCTGAGGTTAAAGATGCTGTAAGGCAAAACAACATGGCAGATTCACAATACCGAACAACAGGTAGTAAAACTTGTTCTACACAAAGTAGAGTATTTTCGATCCATCTGATATTCCTGAACCTGCTGAGAGATGATGGTCAGATGCAGCACAACAGGCTTTCTTGGATCTAAACCAAAGGAAATTAAGTTTCAGTACATGACAATGGTCAAACTCCTCTTCCCCAGGGCAGATTCAAGGCTTATAAATAAACACAAACATAATTTAAAAGCTTGTTTTTAAAATACTGCACTTAACTTATAATTGTGCAAAACCCAGGAATACAAAGGGCAATTAAAGAAAGCAAAGAAAATACAAGATTGTTGTAGTCCTTTTCTCTTCAATGATAGATGGTCTTTTTGTATGATTTTGTCAGTTAGTGGTAAATGGATCCCCTTCATGATTCTTAGTAATCTACTATGCTGTCCTGTTTCTATATAAAGTGCAACTCCACACTCTGTGTAATCATTTCCTGAATGAGTACAATTTTATGATGGAAATATACTGAAGTTAATAAAAAAAAAAAAAGTAAAACTAACGTGAGGTTTCGTGCAACTCCACACTCTGTGTAATCATTTCCTGAATGAGTACAATTTTATGATGGAAATATACTGAAGTTAATAAAAAAAGTAAAACTAACATGAGTTTTCTATTTGTAGTGCACCTGAATAACCTCCCAAAGGAACAGGTGGGTAAGTGAACAATAATACAAGGTTTACACTGGTACCACTGAATCAGCCTAGTCAGTGATCAGATAGAACACCATAAACCTTCTTCATTACATACTACAGAAGCATAAAACCTTGTAAGTAATAAAGAAACCATATTTTCCAGACACCAGCATTTAAGGAACATCTGTGTCCTAAACACCTTGATAAGGGGGGGGAAAAAAAATGTTTTCTTTGATACTACAACAAAATCAGCTAGCTTGTGGGTAATGAGGCAGGACAACCATGCACACGCCTGTAAAAATCAGAGGTTGAGGAAGACTAAGACTAAAAGACGAAGCTGTAGGTTGAAAAAAAAATAGAAAGGACTATGCCACGGACTATGAGGATTAAAAAGATCAGTTTAGAAATATGAGCATATCTTGGCAAACATGTTAAAGCCTTGACTTTTACTAGCACCACATTAAGAGCAGCACTGCAATCCCACTAATAAAATCAGTAGTAGACTTAGCAAGAAAAGTAGTTCTTTTACAGAAGACATTGCTGCAGCTTCTCCAAGTCACTTACAAAGGCTTGTTTCGCATAAAAATGCGAAAGAAATCTGAATACCATCTACCAGAAAATATTAATATTGTGACCATCTATAAACATAATAGACTCTCTACTACTATATATTCTTGTCCAGTTCCCAAAAAGCAGTTTCTCAACTCTATAATAGTGAATGCTGATTTTTTTTTTCCATGAAATGCAGACCTTTAAATTTTTAATAGAATTATTAGGAGAGGACTAATTATTAATACAAAATAATTTCCATATTAAAACTGTTCTGCTTTCTTTATCTTGAAGATAAAGAGTAGAATAAGAACTTAATTAGCTATGTGAATTTAAGCTGTGAATACAGTGATGCATGTCCTTAATATATAAGGAAATGCAAAAAATGTAATTTGAAATTATGAGATTATTAATAAAAATTTCACTGAAATTTTATGTATAAATATATATAATTAAATGAGCCTTCCAATATTTTACTGACTTCAGTAAACTGTATTATTGACATTTTTAACCAGAAAACAATTGACATAACTGTATATTTAATTCAAAATTTAACTAAATCTGTGACAGAGTACAGAATGTAAAGAGAAATAGTAACTCTTGTTTTCTTTTTTTAATTACTAAGTGAAATCACCCACCACATTTCAGACACAGAAGTTCTAAAAACAGCCACTGTGGCCTGATCTAATTCCTGTTCAAGACAATGGCAATCTTTTAGAGACATTAAGCTATATCACTGTATGAATCAAAAACCCTCCACATTATTGTTATTCCTCTTTCGCTTTTCACCTACTCCTTTCCTTCACAGTCTCCAAAAATGCAGGGAATCAATTTAAATTCTTTTTTTTTTTCCATCAGAAAGTGACTTAGGAAGGACGTTACACTTTGGTATTCCTGAATTCTCAATGCCTAATGGAAAGAATTTGAAAATATCACTGAAAAGATTCCAAAAATGTATCTGTACATATTTTCTTTTGCGTATCAATACATAATGTCCTTCTAAACATCATCTGAATCTTTCCCACCCCTACTTTTTTTTAGACTATAGAAATAAAACAGAAGCATTGCGTTTCAAGCACAACCAAGCCAATTAAGGGATCCAAATTACTGGATAATTGATCGTATTTTGACCTTTGAAAACTAATCTAGGGAATAAAATGGCAGATCATTAACAGCTCAAGAAAAACAATTCCTGTCTACAAGTTTTATTAAACCTTTGCACAAAGTAAGTATAAAAATGTCCATGTAATTTACTTATCAGCATTTTTGTGCACTTTTCATCTCTTTTACGTTAAAAAAAAAAAGCTAAAACTAATATGTTTAATTTAAGTATCTTGTAATCCAAAATTTATTCGCTACAGTATTCAGGGGTGCTCAGCATAACAAAGACAATTTAATAATATAAATTAAAGGCAGAAGACACCTATTTATCATTACTATTATTTTGATTACAGATGAGGACTGGGACAAAAGCACACAAATGCCCTACAGTTAACATTAAATTTTGTGGAGAGCCTTCAGGTATGTTAGTGTCCAAATCTAGGGTTGACATTTGGAGCACCCTATATTTCCACCGAGATATTCAGCATGATCTGCACACAGCTACTAGGAAGATTCCTGCCATCAGAGTAAATTCCCTGTGCTCAATTCTGAGTTAGGCAGGAGTCTCTGGATAAGACTGGGGCTAGCAACACATTTCAAGCTGGAGTTCAGTACTTAAAAGTACAAACAATTCATTGTATTACGGCATCTTAGGTGACCAGAGCATGAAAAAAAACTATTTCTACAAGATAAAATAGCTTTACTTTTTTGTTTTGCAGAACATTAAAACTAACCTTAAATATAGTCCTAGCCTTATCCACAAGCAGTCAGTAAAGTAAATTAAAATCCGTTTCTACTAGACCTCATTCTATCTCATGGATCATGCATGGCAAATGGTCACCCACAGCAAATCCCTTCAGTGCATGCGTCCAGAAGATGCTGTCCAATGCATAATAATCACTTTTAACATTTGCATTTGCAGACTAAAATAGTAAGCAACTTAAGACAAAGCCAAATAATACAGCATTAATGCGGTCTATGAACCTAAGTATTGTAATTCAAGCATTGAAAATTTTTACAAGATTGAGACACTTCAGAGTTGCTGCAGTGCTTTCTGTCACACAGGTCCAAACTGTCAGTTGTTCCAGGAGTTTTAAAGTATTCACCTCCCAATGCAGAGTGAAATAAGACAAATTCCAAAAAGCTTAGTATCTGTCTGGGTGGAAGGGCAGGACACGGAAATGAAATCTGTCAGTAAAAGGCAGCCCTAAAATAACGGGGGTAGGTGGGGTGGTGTTGCTATATTTTTAACATTTAGTGTTGCTATACTTTCAACGTTTCGGTATTTTTTCCATGTTAGACAAAACATACAGGACATGACTACATAAAAAACCTAGTGTGATAATGAGAGAAGACTACAATAAATTTATAGTACACTTGATTTTAAGCAGGTTGGGTCACTTATGCAGACAATGAGAAAGACTATTGCTCATAAGGTCTCCTGTGAGCTTGGGAGGCTGCAAGATCTACAAAGGCAACCGATTAAAACCTTCACAACCAGAGACAGACACAACCTTTGAAGGAAAAAAAATTAAATTCTACAGATTTCGAGGCTGGGTGCCTGAGGTAACAGTTCACTCAGCTCAAAGAAAGAAATCTACTGTTTACACTTCCAGCATCACCAAGTAGCTAACCAGCTAGAATTTTCTAAACGTCTGTGCCTCAAAGGCAGATTCACAGGTGCAGTGGCTTCTTTAAGCTCTTTCTCGACTGCGGCAAAAGAACAAGAAAAAATATTGTAAAGTTCGCATGACAAACACAGACATTCAAACAGTTTACATTATATAATAAATAAATAAATAACACTTGAAGGAAATGCCATATGGGTATTTCAGACATTAGCTGCAAAAAGGAAAATAAAGAAAACATTAGAGAAAACTTCAGTCAGAAGACTGCTTTGTTAAGCAGATGCACAACCACTCACCCAACTTTTACAAGTATACGCCAGATACAGTGAAGAACTGGAGAGACATAACATGGACAAGGAAAGACAGTTAACCTACAATATCTGATGAGAACAGACTACTTTCAAATAGAGTTGGAAAACTTCCAGATGGCTAATAATGCCAGCTCAATTCAAAAGCTGTATTACCCTCCTTCAAGATCATCTCTATCTCAAGCTAAAGTAGGTAGGTAAGTGATTAAGCTGAAACTTCTTGGTTGCTGAATGCTGGCTATCTGTATTTTTACCATCAAATCCACATTTCTCTGGACTGCCACAACTTCAGCCTTGAGCCATCCCTTAGGGCAAAGAAATCTTTAACTGAATTCTAGTGAAGCTGAAACCCAACATGTTCCTAAAATATAATAAAATGCTTTGGAAACATTATCTTTGGCTGTACAACAGTGTCCAAAATACTGAGTTAATAAAACAGAATACAGTTATACTTCCTAAGAAAACTGTAATCAAATAGCTAGGATGAATCCACTGCGCAATCCTAAGGCTAGCCATATTTTGAAAGAACATCTATCAAACTGATTCAACAGCTACATGGGCTTCTCATCATACATGACTGAAATCAGAGGCTACATCAACACCCAGGAAAACAGCAACGAAAAATGGCCTACAAAGGACTAATCAAATCACTACTTACTAGAAGAGATCCTCCTCTGGAAGAGTCTTCTGTAGGAATCCCAAAGTTGCTACAGAACAGTCTGGCTAATTCTTGTAGGAGGGTTGGTCGTTTTCAAAGGATGGACTCAAACAAATGTAAACAATTGCAGCACAAACCAAATGCCCCTTGACCACTCTGCTTCTAAAAATTCGCAACCTATAAGCTGAAAAATTTAACTTAATAGCAAAATAAGAATTGCCACAATTCAATAAAAGTGCATACCTTCAGCTCCTCTCACTGTAACATCTAGAACACAGTATCATCAACATTCTCTTATTCATCCCTTCTTACATGATAAAAATGTGAACAGGAATTAAATCCTTTTCAAATTTATGCAGGTCTCAGTTAATATTAACAGACCAACACCAGCATAAAATTTTCAAATGAGCAAATAAATATTTTCACAGGACATTTAAAATTTGTGAAATCAACTTTTTCCAGGACACAGTTTGTTCTAAGAAGTCTCCTAAATCAAACAATTATGAAAGGAAAAAGTTGAAGTTATTTAAAAAACCTATTCTGATACTGTTCAAGTGAAGTTTTTTAAGTTGAATCATTACTTCTGTGTTCAAAATGGGAACAAACATAAACTTAAAACTTCAACAGAAGGAAGAAAGTCAGCTTCCAAAACAGACACTTGAAAAATAGCTGAATGAAGTATTTCAAGTGACCCACAAGCCCCGTTTCAATAGTTTTACTAATTTCATTTGGGCTTTTGATAATTTTTTTTTTTTTTGTACCAACTGGGAAAGGTATCCAGCTTCCAACTGAAAGCTGGTTTTTCAGCCTCACAACATTTTCTTAGAGAACAAGAAACCAAGTTTATATCATTTACTGTTAGCAGGCACCATGAACACATTATTACACACTAAGTGCTGGACCTACCAAAATTTAAGAGAAAATTATTTTTCCCTTGCTTAAAACCCTCCAGATGCACATTAACAAAACCATAACAGCATAATATGCACGGAGGAACTATCATAGGTGTGTGCATAAAGAAGAAAAATGTCATGTCACCAACTTAAATATAAACCTAGTGGCTGCATAGAGTGGAGATGCACAGTAGCTGCTGGTAAACCTGTAATGTCAGGGGTTTAGTAAGAATCATAACCATTTCCACTAACTCATTTGTGTAATAGGGCAATATCAGGTTAATAGCAACTCCATCTCAGTGTTTGCTTTACAGCAATTCACACCATAAGATTAATCAAATAGCTAGCTCTACCAGTTACAGCAAGGCCATGAGTTGAATGCTGCAGTAATTAACACACCCACACATCTACTTACCTTATCCTATGCGTAAAAATTAGTTTAGCTCTTTTTTAGAAGTTGAGGTTTTTTCTTTATAATTCTAAAAGTCACAAAATCTCTTTTGCTTACATTTTGAAAATGAGATCAAATGTTTTGCAGTCTCATCTCTGGGTCACAGACTCCCACCAACTGACACCACGATGAAAACTAAATCAAGCCTAACTGCTGTAGAGAGAACTAGAAAAGTACTGCAGCCAGTCATTAGCAAAGTTGCCCAGTAATAAATATGAGGATTTTTTTTTCTCAGAAAAAGGAAAAAAAAAATTAAAATTACACCTATACTTGCCAGGGGTATTTTTGTTTACAGATCTTGAAGACTGTCTTTTAAGTACACTGCAAGATGACAGTAAACAAAAAGGGAGAAAGCAAAGCAGCTGATACAGGTAACTGGCCATCTAGCATAAACATTGAAATGTGAATTTTAACTCCCTCCAGACAAAAGTAAGGGTTACAACTCCAGACAAAACGCTATTTCCAGTGCACATTAAGTTTATTGATCTTGCAAAACTCACAAAAAGGTCAGCACATTTCTTGGCATCCACTGCTGGCACTTTATCTATTAACTATTTGCATGTAAACATACGTAAAGACCTTTTTCTTTCATGTCATGAAGCACTGCTGAGAAGCTACAGCTATTATATTGGTGGGAAAAAGGAAAAGCCGATACATATTCAAAAAGTAACAGATTTTAAAACCACTAAGAGACAATTACCAGCTAGTCACACCTCCAGCAGAATACAGGTAAAATAATCTCAGCATTTTACATCACACCAATACATTCCTAGCTAATTTCTTTCAGTAAAAAATTTAAATTAAGGAGGAAGCTATTGCTTCTCTCAGTAAGTAAATATTAAAAATATTTATGTACTTCAATTATCCATTGGCCCTGATATGACTTTCTGATAGATTAATCTACTCTTAGCAATTTCTTCCCCCCTCCAAATTATAAAAATGAATACTCAAAATTGATTAAATAGAATAACTTTAAAAATTATTTTGTGGCTTTTAGCTGAACACAAAACAATAATCCATGCAGTAATAAATAATGCCCTTTACAGTTCACCCACTTCTAGGAGAACATTTTGTTTTTCTGGATGAGAATTTAAGACAGGTTTCTTCCTACTTTACTGTGATAGGTAAATGCCTCACATCATCTGCTAAGGTGGATACTGTCACTTGATTTGTTTTTTGAGGTTTTTCCACATGTCTGAGGAAGACAACATACATTACAACACCCTGCACAATCAAAAAATACAAAGCAAAGGAAATTACAATGAGCTGATCATACATCTAGATTCAGAGTTGCTAATGAGATGAAGCCAACTTTTCTGTATCACTCTTGCTCTAAAGGATTCTCTCCCAGAAGGATCCCTCAATTACAAAAATCTGGTACCATGTTATAGTTCTAAAAAGCCTTCATTTGTTCCTCTGTCCTAAAATATTCCTCACAAAATACAACGCAGTAGTCTTTATCGAGAAACAGATCTATGCCAAGCCAGCTTCTCTGAAGTTCACAGGGTTGTAACAGGTCCATTCATTTGCTTTCCTAGCAATAGAAAATTGGAGTTCTATCTTTCTGTGTTTTTCCTTCACCATTTTAAAGATCCAGAGATAACAGGTAGCACAGATATGAACAGTGTTCTAACCTCATATGGTGCATTCTATATTCTTACTGGCAGATACCTGATAACTAGATTCTAAAGTGCTGAAGTAATTTGTGACTCAATCCTTTGAATAAGTTACGTGTGCCTCTTTTCATATAGCAAGCACCAGTTCCAACCCTGCTATTTTCAGACCGCTCTATGAATAAACTGTGTAACATCAGCACACACACTCAGAATTACCGCCGTCACTTTGCAACACGGAATTCATTTAGTTCACTTCTCTGAAGCCTTGGGCTAATATCCACAGCACTTAGTGCCACTGCAATGCAACCACAACAAACCAAATTATCGGCTTCTCTTTTGGATTTTACTGTTGTGTTTGAGGGGAACTTCATGGCAGCAAGATGACAGGATATCTTTTCAGCTGCGAGGAAAACAATGTTTTCCCTCTCATACGCACTCAGCTCAGAAGGGTACAAGAGCAGCAGAAACTAATCGCAGTGGTTGTACATGCAGAATACAGCGAGTCCCTTTTTTTTTTTTTATCTTGAAGGTAGCTTAATAGTTTGAGAACAGAGTTATTAATGTAAATGAAGCTCTAATAGCATATTGCATGAAATTCTTTTTATTAAGCGTTTCTTTGGAAAACAGTCTATAAACTGGATTAATCCACTGCACTGTATTTTCTGTAAGCACCTAACCAAAGTGACTTTTAAAACAGATTGCTGAGTAAACTTTAAAGTAGCCAATAAAGATACTTCTGCTGTAAAAAAAAGTGTTTCATATGTAGTTAATTTCACACTTATTTGCACTGGAAAATTAAATTTTTACTTATCAACATACCACAGAAATACTGAGGAAAACTCTGCTATGATGTTCTACACCGTATTTTTTGCTTTAGGCAAAATATAATAAAATTAATTGATAATTAGGAAACTGACATTATAATCCTGGTAATATTGTTCAATTCTCCAATGGCACTGTCTACACTGCCAGTCCATTTCATCAACTAGAACAAAAACATTTTTTGTAATGCCTGAGAATGCATCTAAATTCCTGAACTATTTTTAAAAATAGAGACAAGGAACATTAATCATTTATATGCTTTTGAAAATAATACATTAGGCCTGCCATTCCTTAGCACTCAAAATTCTCTTTAACTATATAATGAGAAAGAAAGTAGGCTTGAGTCTCTGTGACTGACAATAATATCTTACATTGATTCATTATCCACTTAAAATGAGAAAAAAAGTGCAAATATTTTGTGGGCAAAAACAAAGAAAAATTAATTTATCTGTCACTTAAAATAAAATGTTCTGGACTCTTTCTAGACAAAGTTTAAGAGGCTACCCTCAACAGACTGAAAATCTGCTTTATTTTCAGATAGCTTTCAAATCAAGAGGCATTCTTAATTTGTTTTTAAATTTCAAATGTGTTTTGAGTTGCAAATATTACTGACAGAGATGTTTTTCTGCTTCTTGTTCTCAGGCTTTTCTCATAAAACAAGTGTAATATCTAATACATTATATATGAACTTTCCCTGACATAAATTGAGGTTTATCCTGTAGATCAATTAAGACTTAAGCATAGCTGACAATGATACAAAATCTGATTACTTTTTAACAGTCCATCAACAACTTCTTATGCATTTTTCTTCTTAAATATTGACTCAAACATCAACACTAAATTCTGTTATAATTTTGCCTCAGTGGCTTAAAGATTGTATCCATTTGAGTCCATAAAATAGTGCAGTTACTTTAAATTCCTGGAAAACTGTATATCAGTAATTACAGAAAAATTCTGTCCTAGAAAGCTATATACAGCTACTGGTTGAATTTATTTAAACTCACAAGATCAGGAATGCAGTTAATTTGCCACACAGCAGAGAAGCAGTTTCAGATTTCCAGCAATGGCTTCTTACCCTCACCCCCAAGATCCTCATACCCCTATGAGCACTTTTAAATGCTCTGATAAATCTTAATGCTCTCTACTGTAAGAAAACAATAAATACCTACTTTTTTTCCCCCCACACTTTCTATTTTGTGTCTGTAACATAAACTTGGAGAAAACCACCTTTATCTAGGAAGGTGGCTACGGGTAGGTTCTTTATCGCAAACTTGAAAGTAGCACTAATTAAATAAAACTTTTAGTAATCTACTACTGACACTTATATTACAGCCCTAACACGATGGTTGAATTTTCAGACCCATTTAAACCAGCATAAGCCAATTTCACTTGTAAAGAGGTCCATTCTCCTCCCTGCTCTCCTGGATCCCTTCACCCCAGGTTGTTTGTTAGGAGAATTCTAGTGTTACACGGTGAACAGTCCTGAAAAAAGGATTTGTAGCTTCACATTCTAAGACAACATGGTCAGACTTTTTCTTCCCTGTAATAATCCATTTTTTTTCACAGCATTTGCAAGAGGCCTTCCCCAAGCACCCTTGGGTGTGGGACACAGTGGCTGTCATCTTGGAAAAGACCCCTATGTTTGCTTAATCCTAAAACACTTACAAGGACGTTTCTGACAATTTACTTGGTTAAATCCACTGGCCCTTAAAGTTTCAGGAAAGCAAGTTAGAGAGACTTTTTTCCTCTATTATCTACTTTTAATAAGTATTAAAAAGTAAGAGACAAAAGATTTATCAAAAGGTCCACAGAATCTTCTAAACAGCATGCAGTACTCCATATAAACGGAGTATAAATACTATGAGGCTGTGGCTGAGTCATTCTCCCTACTGCCTATCTTGGAAGTTAAAAGCCTGTTTCGTATATAAGTAAACCTTTTCTTACTGCCTTTCATTGATGCCAAATGATAAAATAGAAATCCAGCCTGGAGGAGCCCTCATGATTTTAAAAGGCTTAGAAGATCTGAACAATCCAGATGCAAGATGCTAAAGGCACATCGTTGTAGCAAACCACTTTGTTCCCTCATTGAATAACACTTAGAAATTTATCTAGTGGATTGACTGAGGGATATACTTCTATGTATTTCTAATGGCCTTATTACTCAGTAGTAGTAACTGTGGAAGGGTCAGGAGAGGTAATCAGTCATAAGTAACTGCCACGTACAACGCAACCACTGAGTTGCTCAATCCTGCAATGGTAGTTATACTGTTTAAATAATTACACTGGGGTGTTATTTTTTTTCCCACTAGAGCTGTTAGAGTAGATCTTTTTACTTTGCTGTTTGCTTAACTTTTTAGTGTTACATCAAAGATTCATATTGACACAAGTCAGGAAATTTTCTTAAAAGAAAGACGAATCATGCATGTTGAAGTTCAATTATAAGTAAATCAGGAATAGCTGGTGATTTCCAGTTTAAGTAACTGTGTTGCAAGTGAGGCCCAATAATTTATGACTGCAAATAGTGAGAGATCTGTAGATGGAAGACAGTTTAAATACAAATAATTACTAACATTAACCATGCAATTCAACAGTGTCATGATTGTCATATTTACAATCATGCTTACAGATTTGGCTGTCATGAATGTAAACACCCATGCCTCACAAGACTTAATTTCTCTTCTCAAAGTGTCAGATGCCACTTTTCCTTTGATATTTTTCTTTTTCTTTGAGAGAGCTTCTGCTTTAATTCTTTTCCTGGGGAAAATTATTCTTACATGTAATTTCATTAGAATTCCAGTGAAGCCAGAGAAGAATTTATCTGTGTCTCTATCAATCTAAGAATTTTTATGCTAAGTTCAGCATTATTAATCTTTATTTAATTTGTACACACCTAAATTTGCATTTTCCCTGATCTTGTTTTTACTCTTTACCTGCTTCTCTTTCTCTTGGTAGAGATAAATCATCAGCACCACAGAAATAAAACAAGCCTTGTTAATGGTGAACACTGCATATATTGTCTCCCACTCTTCAGGCATAAGTACTCTTACCTTGCTTCTCTGTTGGAATGTATAATTTATAAACTGGGTTCTAAAAGCAAAGTCTTAACTGATGCTGCCAGAATGTTCTATTCACATGACAGCCCCCCCAACTGCCGTTCCCACATTTATCAGGAAATCCTCTGAATCCAAATGCTTCCTAGGAGAATGCTGCTTGGACTCCAGTTTTCCAAGATTTTATTATTAGACATTTTCAAGATTCTCTTACAATCAATTCCATTGGGAATTCATCAATGTATCAGGAGAGAATGGCATACACTACATCTGTTCAGAAAGAATTTCAGCATGCAATTAAAGAAATATTTCTATTCCCTCTCTCTTCTTCCCCTCTTCTGTCTCCCCTCAGGAGACATGGGCAATGAAGAGAAGTGAGGGCAGGAGGGGGAGAGGGAAGAAAACGACAAAGGTTATGAGAAAGGAACATTTATATATCTCTTTTTCTCCTCCCCTGTTCTACTATCCTAAGATGACCTAGGGGAAGAAAACAGACAAATGACATGAGTAACCATCATGCAAGTATGTCAGAGTGTCATATATTACTCTGACAAAGACATCTGACTCTGGAGCAGACGATGCTTTCATATCCTAAGATGACCTAGGGGAAGAAAACAGACAAATGACATGAGTAACCATCATGCAAGTATGTCAGTGTCATATATTACTCTAACAAAGACATCTGACTCTGGAGCAGACTATGCTTTCAAGGTTTTAGGGCAAGTCAGCTCAAAAATAACATAAAGGTAATTGTTTAGAGGTTTCACTTTTACTGGAAAACATCTTTGCCCTCTGAGATTGAACAAGAGAGCTGGAATTTTGCTCAGTTTTGAAAATCTCCATTTGCTTAGCAGGACAGATGGCATTCATATTGGGTTCTACTGTCCCAATAAATAATGTCAATGGATGCACCAGTGAACTACCAATCAGCACCTCAGAATTTGTTGATTTTTATTTTTTTGGTACCTCTTTAGAGTTGTATCTGTAGCCTACTACTGCTCTCACAGTGTGCCTATTCCTTCCTTTAAATTGTTAAGTGTTTAACATATTCTTCCCCAATGCAAACCAGTAGCTAACCTAGCTAAAGTCTAATAAGAGCACAACAGAAAGAGGATGCCAAATAATACTTACTTTGAACATCCTCATATGGTCCAACAGTCATTTTCAACATGCTTTCTCTCCAAAAGACAAACTAAAGAAAACCTTTACTTTATATCTCTGTGCGTGTGTGTACGCAGCCTGCCTAGACAGATAGGAAAATTGAACAAAATACCAGTTCAGCTCTAATACAAATGACAAAGTCACATAACCATATTCAAAAGGTCTTTCACTGTGTCAGGGAGTTTGAGATTTCATAAAAGGATCCAGAGACCACAGAAGTCTGCTGCTTTTTCTCTGCAAGACCTACATCCTTTTAAAAATTTTTCTTCTACACAAGTTTCACATTTTATAAATTATGTGAATCATGACAGTATTTGCAGGTCACACTTGTGATCAGCTCTTCATGCTACTAGACACTGAACTTCAGTCATAGTTCTGAACTCCTAGGTCCAAATAATCATGTTGCACCATTTATACTAAAATCAATTATTGGATAATTGATAGCAATAAAAGAAAATTCTAACAAACCAGAATCTCTGCCATTTTACTGATTCCTAATCTCAGGTAAGATTTTTTTTTTAATTTAGATAATTTATTTTATGAAAATAGTAGCAAATTCCATAGTGGCTAAATAGACATGTACATGGGAAGATCTATGCCTGCAATTTAATTAAGGATGCAAAACTACACTAAACTCTGGTGCAGTGTCCACTAAAAGCAGAGGCTAACCTTGTTAGAATCTCAGTTGAACAATGCTCATGAGATAACACTAAGTACTTAAAGGAGCATGACCACTGTTCACAGAGTAGACCAGACCAACAGGGATTTGAACATGTAATTTGAGTGTGGTTAGATATTGCATCTGAGGTTCAAATACCCATGTAATGACTTCCATTTATTTGCACTAAGAAATACCCTTCTGTTTCTCAAAAACTTCTTGCTCATAATTATATTTAAAACTCAAAGTAGATTCACATAATTTCCAGCAATAAAACAAGTAAAAAAAGTGTATACTGTATATAAACAATAGTAACAGTAACAATTTGGGAACTCTTGACTATAGTGTCATGGAAATAAAATGACTGCTTAGGTTCAGGGAAGTAATGTCTGTGAAAAAGTAGAAATCCTTTGCATAAACTTCATATTACTCTACCAAATCAGCTCTGATAATAAGAACACTAAAGACCATTATGCATTTTAAAATACTTACTATTTCTAATGGCCTACGCTGACCAGGGGACAAATGCCAAAGCTACATTTTTTTTACTGCATTTTAAAGCAATCTATTTTTATTACTTATTACAGTGTGCTGGTTTTGGCTGAGATAGGGTTAACTTTCTTCACAGTAGCTAGTATGAGGCTATATTTTGGATTTGTGCTGAAAACAGTGTTGATAATACCGGGATGTTTTAGTTACCGCTGAGCAGGGCTCACACAGAGTCAAGGCCTTTCCTGCTTCTCACCACACCCCACCAGCGAGCAGGCTCAGGGTGCACAAGCAGCTGTGAGGGGACACAGCTGGGACAGCTGACCCCAGCTGACCAAAGGGATATTCCATACCATGTGATGTCATGCCCAGAATATAAAGCTGGGGGAAGAAGGAAGGGGAGGACGTTTGGAGTTGTGATATTTGCCTTCCCAAATAACTGTTAGGCATGATGGAGCCCTGCTTTCCCAGAGATGGCTGGATACCTGCCTGCTGATGGGAAGTGGTGAATGAATTCCTTGTTTTGCTTTGCTTGTGTGCACAGCTTTTGCTTTACCTATTAAACTGTCTTTGTCTCAGCTGATGAGAGTTTTTTCACATTTACTCTTCCTATTCTCTCCCTCAACCTCCTGTGAGGGGAGTGAGTGAGTGGCTGTGTGGTGCTTTTTGCTGGCTGAGGTTAAACCATGACAGCAACAGCTAAAACCCCTGATTAAGGCTCAAGAACAAGGATGAAAAGACATCAATTACACACCATTGTACTTACAGAATTGCCTATTGTGATACAAATACACCCTGTGTGTGTGCATATGTGTAAAGAAACAGTTTTTATCCAAAAGAGTATTTTTAGTGTAATTCCCCCCTTTCTACTTAAAATTTAAACAGAGGACTTCACAAAAATTGTCATGCAGCCAGGAGGTAGTATATAAAATGGCTAATACTGTCAACTTTCAGCCCTAACAAGAAATTCAGTAGGCATTTCAATGCAGTCTCTTCACAGAGCCTAGAAATATGCTGAATAAATTAAGAGCCAAAATATTCTTCATTACCTTTTATTTATCAGCTGTTTGTACCACTCAGTTTGCCTTTTGGAGCCAGCTGCCCTAAATTATAACAAAGTACCAGGTCCTCTACACATAAAACTGAGCACGGTTTTGTGCTATAGTCAACTACTAGCAAAGCCTCATATTTCTTAAGGGACAAAGGTACTTGCTTAGGCATTATGGAAAGTAATGACTAGTTTTTGGATCCCAGGGGATATGGAGGATAAATCCTGATCTGCTCAGGCCTGTCAAAGTTGAGATGTTCCAAAATATAATATGCCTAAAGAGCTTTAGTGTAAAAAGACATACACAGTGCTACCATTGCAATGCCTCCAGTATTAGACGGTATCTTTACAACAGTTTAGGATTCCAACTTTTATAGCCTAAATTCAATGAACGATGAATAAATCCTTTCCACTTTGGAGGAATAAATCCTTCCTTGACAGACAATGATTTTGTATTCTTAAAATTCAAAAGAGGGTGCTATGCTATAAAACCTTTCACAAGATTCTGAAGAATTTTGAAGACTTTGCCTTGTGACATACGGGGAATAAACTTCATAGGTTATCTAGGATGCATCCCCAGCCTAGTGCTTAGGGCTTCTGATGCAAATACAACTTTAGGTTGACTTCCTGTAGGATATACAAGATGAAGTTAGCAATAACTACTTTGTTCACTTTTTTTTTTTTTTTTGGAGCTCAAATCTGGTTCGACACTCACTGTTCTTCAGTAAAACTGTGCTGTTCTTTACAGTATTAAACTATGTTAATATAATGACAAAAAGGGAAAAAAAGAAGAAAGCAAAATCACAACACATTAAAACAGAGGAAAGTAAGCAACGTGTGCACTAAAGTCAGCAACCCCTCTATACTACAATAAAAGTAACTTTGAAGTTACTACACATATTGTTTCTACTGTGAAGTTTATTATTCTCACAAAATGATTCCTGCAGCATGTGTTATTTCACTTCTGCAAAGCACATGTACATGCTACAGAGTCACAGTTCGTAAGTATTTCCATAATCCAAAATTCAAAGTTACAGGTTATACAATGGCTGCAAACAAGACTTAAAGGAGTTGACAACTGGAGGTATTAATAAAATACTTTCCAAATATTCACAGAGGCTTTAATGATGCCTACTGTTAATGCTGATTCATTCTGCCAGGAAATAAAGGTGTTACAATGGAAGTTTCGATGAGCCTAACAAATGCCTGAAACAATTCTGATTTATCTATTCAATGTAGTCTAAAATAAAAAACTAACCAAAGAAAACTAACTAACCCACCACACCAAGAGAGAAGGCAACTCACACTGGGATAAAACAATCCCAACGACAAATTTTACTTAAATACACTAATGGACTCGTGAGCTGATTTACAGGAGCAAGATACGAGGTAGGTAAGCCTACGGAAACATCAGTTAATGTTCAGTATCAGTCAAAACAACACATAAGATTTGAAATTACTAGAGAAAAGGAATAGAACATAATAAACATAATAACACTACGTCAGTATAAATCACTCGTGTTCCAAGTGTAGTTCTGGTCCCACCCTCAAAAAGGTAATATGGGAATTGAAAAGTCACTGTGAAGAACAATCAGCATCAGACAAACTGGTTTTGTACAAGAAATGGTTCAACTGCCTAGTTCTCTTCAGTCTGAAAAAAGATGATACAACAGTATGATAAATACAAAATCCTAAGCAGAATAGAAAAGCCAATAAGGGACCAACTGGCCGTCATCTCTTCCATTAACAGAAATATATAGATTTTACATGGCAATGTTTACTTTCAGTCAAGAAAAACTAAGTTGACCATGATGCTAAGTTACAATAAGAAAAGAGAAAACATAGCAAAGATTATTTCAGATCTTTTATTACCAAGTGTTTGAGTCTCAGTTGCTCTCAGCAATTCAAAGAGCACTCATAACTTGAACTGTTTTTATATTTAATTACACTAAGATGAAAGCAACTCATTCTACTTTGTGCTCCTTATTAATGCCTTCTGTTGTCTACAAAGCACTCAGTATGGCATTATCCCTTGATATCTACTGGAATGCTGAAGACAGTTCAAAAATTTAATTTACCTCTTCAGTATGTTCCTCATTAAAAGCACATGATACATATTGATTACTTCCTAACATTTAAATAGCTGCAGGTGGAGGGGTTTTTTTAACTATAAAATCTCAGCCTAATCTAAAATTTAGTTTAGATTATTGCAAGAGCTCAAGCTACCGAAATTAATGAGTTACTGCTAGCCAACTAAAACAATATAAAACATATAGCACTATGAGCAAACCATCAGTACACGCTGTGAACTAAGGTAATTTAGTTTGAGCTACCATCAAAGTGCTTAAAACCAAGCGTGTGTTCACGGAAAAAGAAAGCACTGTTACCTAAAGCAGCTTTGGGTGTTCTCCATACCTTAAAGCTGTGTTCCATGAAGGAATTGAAGTACTCTATATTCTAAAGTGTTCACAGAGGGATCAACACCAACAATTAGTTGCCATAACACTGTAACTCAATCTATTTCAGATAAAAGAAGACACATTAGCAGAAAGGCATGCAATTAGACTGATACTGTTTTATGAAATTTAACTAGATGATAACTCTCACAGTCCTTTCCAGACCTGGAGCAGCACCCTAATCACTGTATGCAATGCACATTCACTACACAAAAAGTAAGACAATGGCTTTGCAGGTTAGCCCAAATTCTATGATTAGAGCATGGCAACAGGAACATTTTTGTAAATAAGATTTATATTTAACATTTATATTGTAAAAAGAATATTACAGCCTTCATAGGACTATCTAATCTTTGATCTGGGACAAGAACTTAAGAACTCTTAGGCTTATGTGAAAGACACATTTTATAGTAGCTCTGTATACTAGGACAAGCTTCAAAGATGAAAATTTATATCTGCACACAATGAGTCACTGCAAGCACAAGGTGTTTGTAGCTACAGATATAAAAGTTTGCAACCAAACTCAACAATTGTGCTAATAAAAATACTAAAAACTATAAAAAACTTATGTCTACATAAAGCTATCTTGTAGAAAGCTAGGAAAGTCACCAACCCATGTGTCTCTCCACTTGCCCTTTAAGGCAGCAGAATATACACATGTATTTAGGCCTTGTTGAATAAATGCAAGGGGGATACTACTGTAATCTGAGTTTTTAAAATATCACAAGTTGTAATACCTAACCAGGTTGTCACATTTTGAGACAGAACATACATTTCTTCAGCAGAAAAAACATCACAATGAGATTTATAGAAAGTCAAATGTCTATTAACTGTAGTTACATTTTCTATTAAACAATAATTCTAACAAAGGATATGAGGAAAAAAAAAAAAAATCAAACTCCTATTATATGGAGAGTGAAAGCTGAAATAAACCAGTTAAAATGAAAGATGAGATTTACATGAACTAATAAAAGGAAAAATTCCTCTCAACAAAGAAGTTGTGCCTTCATAAACACTTACATATCAGGACACTTAAATTTTATTTGATTTCTAAATCTACGTACTTCCAGAAATGTTTTCTGCAGTTCAGTTATACTGCAAAGTAAGATTATATGGCTATTGAATTCATTGTCAAAGGAATTATTGCATGATATTTCAGTGTTTTCCAGCCTATGGTTACCACACAGAGATGGCAAATTATAAAGAAAGAATTTTTTTTTTAAGCATGACATTTCAGTGTTTTCCAGCCTATGGTTACCACATAGAGATGGCAAATTATAAAGAAAGATTTTTTTTTTTTTAAAAAAAAAAAGGTCATGCATTGCTATGTAATGTGTAGCATGGGCATGCAGCTGCACATGTAAAAATCAATGACATACTTAATGGTTGGTTGGTGATCTCCATTATATCCATGGGCAGCCTCCATTCAGCTCTCAGTGTTTTCCAGCCTATGGTTACCACATAGAGATGGCAAATTATAAAGAAAGATTTTTTTTTTTTTAAAAAAAAAAAGGTCATGCATTGCTATGTAATGTGTAGCATGGGCATGCAGCTGCACATGTAAAAATCAATGACATACTTAATGGTTGGTTGGTGATCTCCATTATATCCATGGGCAGCCTCCATTCAGCTCATAAAAATTAAGATAATCTGCATCACAAACACCATCATTAAAACTAGCACTAAAAGGCAACCTTGCTGCCAACCTAAGCAGAAATCTTGAAGGCTGAATAGAAAAAGATATTTTGAGTATTCTCTCAATGAGGTTTTCAACTGATCAAAGTCTGAAGAAGCGTCACTGTTTTGTAGCTTCCATTGGCACTACCAGGAACAATAAATTTGCATAATTGGAAGTGTTCGAGGTCAGGTTGGACGGGGCTTTGAGCAACCTATCTAGTGAAAGATGTCCCTGTCCATGGCAGGGGGGTTGGACAAGATAATCTTTAAATGTCCTTTACATCCCAAACCATTCTATGATTACAAAAAAGCAATCCAATCTTCACATCCCAACTGTGTTTCAGACAAACACTTGAGACAGAAAATTTGAGACTTCAGCTTGCCCTTGTGGCTTCATTCTACCAACAGTTTTAAATCACATAAATTATTTCTTTCCTTTTTTTTTTTTTTTTTTTTAATGCCATCAAAAGGTTCTGTAGTTCAATTATTTCACAAACTGTGACTTTGATCAGGTAGGAAACAAGTAGGAACCACCAATGCTGGGAACAGGTACATGCACATCATCAGCATCTACCAGGATGATTATTTCCAAGCAAATCCTGTTCAGCTTCTGCAGGCCTGAACTGTAAGGTGGTATTATACTGTAGGAATGGGGCACGTTCAATGCAAAGAATCTCCTGAAAATCTGGCTGCTGAGTGAGAAGGCTGTATAAAAGTAATTTTTACATTCAATCATTTTGAAAACTGAAGGGGGCTAGTTCAGATTTTTAAAAATTAATTTTAATTAATAAGTGAAGTGCTTTCTCACACAAATTATGAAAATTAATGGGCAATATTGGATGAAAACCACTAAACTAAAAAATTTCAAAATCACACAGATTAAGACTCAAGAAACTGACAAGATTTGTTTAGGCAAAACTGTATTACAATGCATAGTGTGGTAGTTCTTTAAACTGCAGATCATCTCATCAGAAAAATCACCATCACTGTCTGCAATCAGCAATCATACGATCACAGTCAAGACCAAAATGAAGGACTGATTTGGCAGGGAAATCACCTCAACATAAAAGTTAAAGCTAGGATTAATGACACAACAGAGAAACTCATTTTACTGTATGGACAGCAGTGTCATGCAAAGAACTGAAAGACCAGAGTTTTCCCCTCCAAGGTCCTCTCAGATATTAACCTCAGACATTAGAGTTCAGAAGTAATAAATATAACTATAGATTTCTGAATATTTAAATTAAAAAAAAAAACCCTTTAAACCTAGGAGTAGATAACCAGTATCTGAAGTATGTTGTGGTTAGTCATTACAGTCCTACACAACGAGCACTTAAGTTTCCCCTATATTCTTCAGACAAAAAGCTTGTAAACGGTTTACTGTCAACACTACCAAAGGTCAAATGTTTCTATTTTGCACAGTAAAAGTACAGTCAAACTGAAGTTGTATCTGGCTTAAGGAAATCTGTCACTTCTTCCAAAAAATACACATAACATCAAGTCATGTTTCATTCTTCAAGATGATGTGCTTCACTTGTGCATCTTCAATTCCGAACTTCATCTTCTGAGTCCATTACCAGTATGCTCTATTTACTTACACTGTCATCAAAGTACCAAAAAAGGATACACATATATTTAACAATCCTACTATAAAATAGTATTGCTTATCATGTTCACGCAGTTCAGTTGTTCCTTAGTGTCTTGCTTTTTTTCTCATTTCTCCTGTGGTGGTTTTTTTTTTTTTCCTCTTCCTTTTAACATTTTAAAATAAATGAAAAGAAAATAAGAATCACAAATAGCTCACGCCAGTTGGCAGGGAAATTAAAAATCACAGATTCAAAAGTACTTTCCTAGTTCATGAAAACATCTCTAATGAGACAGATGAAAATATGAATTGCTCCTAATGAGCTCAAAATTGCACATATTTCCCTTAGTTTAATTTTGTAAGCCTTCACAGATATTTTGTGTTATGCTTTATTATAAAACAAGAAGTGGCCACAAGGCTGTGATAACCAATTTGTGAGATTAAAGTACTCAACTTGAATGGTTTCATTAACTTCTAAGTCATGAGTCGAAGTTAGCATAAAATACAACTCCTTTGCTATTCACAGATGGTCTTACTCTCCAGTGACTTCCAACATTTTGGAGTCATCTGCACCTGGGAAAATAACATTGTTATTCTTGACTTGTCAGCACTATACTTACACAGCTATAAAAGGATAATGTACAGCAAAACCGTGAAGAGTAAGGCCCCTAACAACTACTGGATCCTTACAATGGATTTCAGCTATGACACAGCAGAACCAATACAGCTTCCCTCCTGTACAGCACTCACATCAGGCTAAGCTGAAGTCTCCATTAACACATTCCAACCTGATTTGGAACAGGATGAAACAGAGACAGTGCAAACACTTTAGCCAGGTTTTACGGAGAGATTTTAGGGTGACCACAAATGCACTAGGTCACATCAGAAGTATGTGTTGTTACACTGCAGACAGAAAATGGAAAGAAATTGTGACAGAATTTGTAAAAGTTCCATGTCAGGTCTGCCCTATATTCAGTTGTGACTAACTCTCATGGATCGATGAGTGCATGATGCAGGTAACAAGGAGAAGGACAAAGTGATAACAGAAAAAGGCAGGGGAAGAAAAGCAAAGACCCCATGCGGACAACGGCCAGCCATGTGGGCTCATGAGACCCGGGGAACATGTTCAAATTGGGAACTCAACCAATTATGAGGCTGCAAGAAAAATGTTAGGATAAATCTGTGAACTTTATGTGAGTTGTTGCTGCAGAAGTGGACAAAATATGATCCATCACCTGCCCCAAACTACAGAGTAATTTTGGTGTGCTCAAGAAAATAGAAACTATTCAAGCTACATGTTGATTATAAAGAAGTACAAACATGTCCAGAGGTGTCCAGAAAAAGAACACCAAGAGCACCAGCAACAACTACAGCAATACTGAAAATGACACCTTTATAAACTCAATTTTTAGATGTCTAATAAACAGGTCAAGTAAAAACAAAGAAATAGATCACTGTGATGGGTTTACCCCTGGCTGGGAGACAACCCCACACAACCTGTTTGCTCACCCTCCACCCTCCCGAGGACACTTATGACACACAATCACTTAAGACAGATTTCATTATTTTGTACCTTCTTTAATAAGAGGAAAAGCTGGGGAAGGGAAGAAAAAAGGAAATCACAGTTTATGTGGGTTTTTTTGCTAAATGAAACTATTCATTTAGGCAAAAAACCCTGTAAGCTTAAATAGATTCCAAACCTTTACAACTTAATTAAAATGGCTTTTAAAGAAATCTGCTTACAGTGAAAGAAGCAGCCTAGAACAATATGCATATGGTTTCTTTTTAAGACCAGTTATATTCCTTAATTGGTTTCAGAAAATGTCCGACTATTGAATCCTATAGAATGCGCATGTGGCCTTTAAAAATCCTTGTAAATGAGAACTGTTGGCAGAACAATTAGCATTTAAAAGCTAGAATGACCTTAAATCTGTGCATCATTGTGATTAGTTTGGACTTTAATATCAAGTATAGAACCAAAAAATACCTTAGTTGCCAAGATAAAGAGCTCCCAGCACCAAGAAAAGGACATTGGGTAATAGGGTGAAGCATGTTCAGTGAAACATAAAGGACAAACTTGTATGATTATGTTTGATTTGTGTTGACTTAGCAACCAAGCAGAAGGGCCTCCCTGGGCAGTAAGAATGGAAAAGTAAGAGAACAAATTTTCCATTTCTGATACAACATGGATGCACTATATGGGAGAACCAGCCTAAATTATTTATCCCTATAATGAAGTTCAAGTTGCAGAAGATAATAAACTGTGCATAAATTTTTTCCAAGGAATCATTGGATAACCTTAATTGCTTAACTGTACTGTGAATCAGACATCATCTAAATAAAATAGAATACTTCACTTTATATATATCACATATAAATATATGTATCATGATTATATGCATATGAGGTACAATTTTATTTTAAAAATAATTTGCATACATTGCATGCAACTATACTAATTCATGTAATATCCCCTCATTCTGAAAGGAGATGACTTCTTATATCTCTAGAAATGACGCACTGGCTTGGGGTTGGGAGTGGTGATGTACTATAGCTGCTGATCTTACTAAGAAGAATGATTCTTGAGTCAAAAGCCAAACATGTATACTGGTTGCGTTTGCAATCAAAACAGAATAATAAACTACAAGTGTCCCTTATTTGCAGGTGATTTTTTTTTTTTAAACTTAAAGCATTTTGTTCAATTTTCCTTCTAGCTCTCATTCTCATATTCCAAACTTCTCAAAAATAAATATTCATAAAGTATAAGTTTATTTCTATATAGAAAATAATACTGTAATTTTTCCACACATTGTAATAAATACAATTGAATTAAATCTTTAAAATTACACTGAATATAGACAGTATTCAAACTATTATCAATTACTTATATGAATAATTGATAAAGATTCAATTTCCTCAAAGACAGTGCTACTTAACCAAGTAGTCAATACACTAGTTACTACTGATATTAGTAATACTGCAGTTGTACTATCTGGAAAACCCAGTCATGGGCAAAAATCTCACCGTACACTGGTCATCGTACAAATAAGAAGATACTATAGTGAATGCTATTGCTTGAGATCAGTGAGATTTGGTCATCTACTGCGCTTCCAAAAAATAGGCCTATCAACATTTCAGAGTGTTTCAGACAGATTCCCTAGCACAGTTTTACTAAACTTAAGGCAGGCACATTATCCTGTCAGTTTTGCACTTTCTATGTGGATTAAGTTTGTGATGTGCAGATTGCTAGAGAGGAGACTATTTAAAGTCAGATGTTAAATCACATTAAGTAATTTACGCACTCATGCCAGGTGCTCCATATAGATATTTCAGATAGCAATTTTCTTAATATAGCTTATGTAAATACTTAAAATTTAAAGAACAGTAGATACATAACTAACAGCTTATCATTCAGGAAATGACAGTTCCATATGAATACAGATTACCAAAATACGTATGGGATTGTACACAGATTCAGAATGTTAAAGCACCTAATAACTCACAGGGACATCAAAGGTCAAACTAGACACCAGTTTGAGATACACAAAAAAAATGCTGAATGTAAAAGCTTGACAGATCTGTCACATATCTAGCAAACCCAGTCCTCCTACAAATTCTTTCTGAGGGCAGTCTGCCTACTTTTACCAGCTACTGTCTAATAATGTTCTATATCAATATTCCATAAACATCAGAATATGCACTGTTTCATATAGGAACTTTTTACTACAGACACTGTTCACCCTGGGTTCTTACAACATGTCTGTCCCATAAGGCTCGCTCAGTTTTGGGTGCTTGACTTCCAAAGCAAATCCCAAACTGTTGAAATATTCATCAAGTTCATACCTAAGTTTGTGACTCTCCAATGTTAAAACAAGTGCCCTGGAAAAATTTCAATGTAGATAATCACATCCTACCTGCCTCAGTCTCTCCTGTAATTTGAATTCAGTAAGTTGTTTAGAATTTTCTACTAAGATTGTACTGTAGATTTTACAATTAGCGTCTTGGGTCAGAACACAGAGCACTGATTCCTATATAAAAAGAGTAAGTTCAACTCCTGAAGTAAAACAGTAGCATGGTAACGTCATGTTTAATTCATGTGTAGTATAGTTTGTTTTATAAAATTATGATAATTATTTTCTGCAATTTTGTTTTACATATAATTATAACAGCATTTAAAAACTAAGGAACACTCCTGCTCTGTTTATCATCTTAAGAGACTAGCAATGAAGGTGAAGAGGAGGAGAAAACTATCAGCTCAGCATACTGTGAACAAAATCAAGACTTATAAACAGAACTGAAAGTTAAATATACTGTTGTGGTTTAACACACTCAACCAGCAGCAAGACACAACTGCTTGCTCACCCTCCCCTCTCCTGGGGATGGGGAAGCGCATTAAGGAGGTAAAGGGAAAAAGAGACTCATGGGTTGAGATAAGAACAATTTAATAACTCAACTACAATAACATTGAAAATAATGATAATAATAATAGTAATAAATACAAATACACAAATGAGTGATACAGAGTGAAACTGCTCACCACCTGACGACCAAGGCTCAGCCCATTCAATCCTGAGAGGGAGATGGCCCAGAGAGACAGGGAGATCTTCCAGACAGACCCTCATCTATATGCTGGGCATGACGTGCATGACACAGAACAGACCACTGGCCAGTTTGGGTCTCAATCCTAAGCCTAAGGTTGAATCCTAGGCTGAATGGTGGTATTAGATTACATATTTCTTTCCATTAATTTTACCAAACTGCATTCAGAACAAGGAATACCTGAGGAAACTTCACACATATGATTTGCAAAAGATAGAACAATACAATTAAGTGTGAAACAGCTTCAGACTACTCACTTTATGAAGTGCAGGTCTCTTCTATTAAATACTTTGAACTAGGATGCCCAAAATCAAGGTTTTATTCTGAGTCTTAAATGTTCTGATTTCAGTGGCAAGAAAAATTCTAATTTTTAATGTTGCATCCACTTAGCTTTCAAAATCCAATCCATATTATGCTTTGTGTGCGCTAACATGAGTAGTGTGATAATCAGTTCTACTTAGCACACTGAATTGATAGAAGTAATTTCATTACTTATTAATATTGAAAAAGTGCTGGGATGAAATTTTCCTTACAAAGACCTTTTAGCAAGACCTACTTTTATTAGCAGTTAATATGTTATATGCGTACCATTAAGATTTGCTCTTCAAAATCCTAATCCAAGTTTTTCTCTAGTTATATGTGAACACCACCATTAACAATAATTATGTTATTTCAAGTTTATAATGGAATAACTGAACCAAATTAGATATTGGAGAATAATGGTGGACAATTAAAGGATGCACTCAATCATGGTACAGATTCATTTCTTACTGATTTTTTTTTTCTTTACTTAGTAACACCATTTGCATGGTCACTGAACTATCCCATAATTTCTACAAGCCTCAATCCTGAAAACCTCTCTCATTGGCTTTATATGGGTTTTCAGAATTTAACATGACTATGGATAATATAGCACATGTTTTAGAATGTCTTACACGTACCACACTGTGTAAGAGTGAGGAAACTGAACTCTGAACACTGAACACAGTCACCTGGCCTTACAAAAAAAGGCAGCCATCAAGCTTACCTTCTTTCACCCAGTAGCCACAGTCAGAAATGACATTACGCCTTTTTGTGACAGATGGCATACCGAGTGAGACCTCCATATTAGTTGGGTGTCACTGATTAAAAAAAAAAAAAAAATGCTGGTGGAGGCAAACTGATAACTGTCTTGTCTAGGCTGTGTGTAGTGAGTTATTCATTTTTAAACCAGTCAGTTGAGACCACTCTTCCAATGCTGTTTCATTCCTGAAGCCATTAAAAATCTGAGATCAAGTGAAGAAAGCACTGGAATGATTTTCCCTCATAGTTCTTCTCATATCCTCAAAACCTCAACATAATCTCACACTTTCTTCGCATTCCTCTAAATCTCAGTAGAGCATATGCTAATTCCTGATTTCTCAAAGGAATAAATATTTGCCTTTCCAGTATCTTCCAGGCTTACATGATGCAACTGAAAACAAAGTTAGAATGAGCACATTGACATCTTTGAAAGAAATTAATTCAGAGGTCTTGGAAAACCATTGAACTGTTGGCCTAGAAACAACTCTAATCAAAATAACCTGCCTGCAAAGACTTAGCCCACTATGCAGATACATCAGGATTTAATAAACACTAGGTAAAGACGTCCTTATACTGCTTGTCCTCTTGCTCTCTCCACTTCCTAGTTCATGTAATTTTCTAAGAACCTGGACAGCTTCATATGTAAAATCTAAGGTATTTCAAATGTTGGAAATCTCACCAGAGAAGTGAAACATGGTATTTATAATTAATTTTTAAAGGCTTAGTTTTATAAACTTTTGTCTCCTTTGTACTCCTCTTTCTCATATTCAAAACCAGAGCCAATTAATTGTGTAGAAATATACTATTTCGTACTGATTTTGGTTTGAAAGTTTCCAATCTCTAGACTTACTTGCATATCTCTACTTTCTCTCTGTCCAGAAAACTTTAATATGTGTTACATCAAGGATTTGTGATATTACTTTTTCCACTGAGACAGCGGACTTAACTGAGTTACTCATCCTTTTTAAATACTTAGGCAACTCCTTTGCCCTTTCTTTTTAATAAGGCCTCATAAACTTGCATACTACAAAATTAATGACATCATTTCATGTTTTAAAAACATTTAATTTAATGTTTTAAAATAAAACAGTTTGAAAATAAAACATTTTTAAAATAAAACATTTTATTTTACAACACACCGGACAAAAAGGGAGGAAGTTTGTAGTTGCATCACTTGTTTGAGCAAAAAAAAATTTTTTCCTAAAAAAATTGAAAGAAGCATATTCAGGATGCTTCTTATGCTCTTGAATAGAATTGGTACCTCACTCACTATAAACTTCCTGTAATGAATAAACATTAAAGTCAGAATCGTGCCTCATCAAACAAACTATGATTAGTTGTCTACTAAATTACATGAATCCTTAAGGTAGTGTGCTAAAAATCTAGTAACTTAGAGAGATAAGAGGTTTGTTGAAGAATTGTCGATGCTTCATTAAAAAACTATATTGCAGGGACTATATGGTAAATTATGTGATCACATAGTTTTTCATTTTCTCAGTCCCTTAGTTATTCTTTGAGAAGCCTTGGCAGCTACTTCTTTAAGAATTCTTCTCACCATATACAATTTTACTACACAAAGTCACATTGAAGTGAAAGATACACGCATCATTGAGTTTAATATGACTTTGTATAAGAAGAATAATATGCAGTTAGAGTATACTGCAATGAACTATAGGCAATGAACTAAGGCAGGAAAAACAGACTTAAATACACGATGTTTATGTGGTGAAAAGGCTGACATTCAAAGATCAAAGTCCTAAAAGCCATTCTTCTAAAAATATAAACCTCTAACAATTTATTAAATTTTGGAAAACAAATTAATTTCCTCACTATCCCTTAGCCTTGGCAATTTTTAAATAAACATCATTTCTTCCTCACAGCTTGCAGCAAGGCCCCATTCCCGGTTTGACAATCCAAATGCAGGATGGATTCCCCTATTTACATGTAGCAGTGCAAAACAGAAACTGTGCTCTGCCTGGCTAGATACCAGCTCAGGCACAGAGCTGCAGGTTCCTTGTCTTTTAAAAACAGGGGAAGAAGTGAAACTTAGTTTTTCTGGCCAAAGATTCAGACAATGTTTTACAAATGAGTGACGAGACAACATCCAGCATTTTCTTTCGCTCATAGGTAAAATATCATTCCTTACTAAAGATGGGTATTAGGAGAAAAAATGTGAGCTAAACTATTTCCCACCCCCCACCTTAGGTATACACACACCCTTAGGTATGTGTTCATGCACATCATTTCACACTGCATAACATACAGATTTCTCTAAGAAAAAAAATGAAAGTTTAACAACACTGGGTGATGTGTTTATGAAACTGCCAGTTGCCTGGACTTTATGGAGTCCTAAATTCTGCTATATTTGACAACATTGGCCTCACTCTTCAAGACTGAAGTACAAAAGTTTGAAGTAAAACTGAGAATCACCAACATTTTCAACTCCTTCTGAGACAGAAATCAAAGAAGAAAGCAATCTTGAATACTAAACTACTTTTAGGTGAGCTATAGCTCCTTTTAGTAGATCCTATAATTGTTATTAACAACTTCTTTTTTGAACTGGCATATAGAACACTTCAGCTAGTGGTAAACATTATTGGAAAAAATCTTCACCATTTCAGAGACAAATAAAGCTAGACAAGTATATAGAGAGCTCCATAACAATGTTTCACAAAACCTTTTTATTTGTTCAGTTAATAACTACTCTGTTACTTTTATCCAAGAAGGACAAAAATATTTAATGACATTGACTATCACTGTTCTATGCCATGTTAATAAAACAAGTCAACAGAGGGATGCTTCACTAAATACTATTAATTCTATCTACTATATATTTACAGTGAAATAACTATCTAGTAACTATGATAAACTTGCCCAGCAGCACCAGCTGTATGTAATCCAGGTAATTCAAGTCCAGTATTTCAGAAATGTATAAGACTGCTGACAATAACTAGAGTAAATTACAAAAACAGAAAACAAGATGCACAAAAAAGACCCAATCATAATTAAGTGTCGAGAGATAGTCTTGAGACACTAATCACACACAAACTGGATTTGTTCCAAGCAGTTGCCCCCATCACACCAATTCACCACAAAAATCCACACTTTCAAGATGCCAAGGTTGACCAAACCAAGAAATAAAGGATCATTCCTTCTCATACATACATTCCTTCCCATTACATACCCTGCAGTTCACAAGGATAGTAAGTGAAGTTAATGTTTAAAACTGTGTTAGACCATTTTCAGTGACACAGAAACTGCAGGAATCCATTCACTCACCTGTGAAAAAAGTTAAAGGCAGTTACATAAAAAGCTTAGGATTAGTTATAAGAGAACACCTAAGAGGCGACTTCAGTCAATAATAAATGTGGACCAACAAAGAAAAAAAAAATATTAGAATGTCAGAGTCACTGAATAAAAGCAAAAATCCATCTTGCCCTGTAAGAACTGAACAATCATAGAAGTTTTGTATTTTCTTCATCAGCCTGCAACTGTATTTTGTCGCAGTTCATGTGATCACTTCTGTCAACACTAGACAAAATATTAATTCCTGCAGATATATCTAATTTAAGCATGTTCACATCTTAAGAATTTTATAACTGAGGAATGGCAAAATAAGATCTGCTTCCTTTAAAATGCATTTTATACTGAGCTTACTGCATTTTCTTTTTCTTTTCCAATTTAATTTCAACATTGAGACATACAATGATTCAGTAACAAACATGACTGGTTGCCTTTATGATATTATATGAATTGTCATAAAGAATGCTTTCTAGTTGAATTAACGTGACAGGTATGTAACAGATCCTGTAAAAATAGTCACAATATGCCATAATATTTCACAATGCTCTAAAACTGACAAGCGTTACTCTAATTACTGCTTACACTGAAATCCTAAACACCATTTTCATATATTTATTTTTCTAAGCAATCTACTATTTCAGTGCAGCCTATGCTGAAAATGTAATTGCAGTTAGAAAGCAAAAATGTGATAGATTTATTTATCTTTCATACTTATCAGAAAACTGTCAAGAGCTAACATGATAACTTAAACAGCTGGCAACTCATTGAAAACTCTGGATTCACAAACCATACCAAATGTGTAAAGAAGTATTTGCTTTTATTTCTGTATTTAATTCTTATTGGCTAAAATTATTTACCTGCAGTGCTGCTAAAGTTTCTAGAACTTATTTACCCTTGTTGCTTATGCAAATCAAGAGTCAATGCACTGTAAAGTGAAAGGGAGCCCTCTGTACAAATCCCTTTTGAGGACCAGCCACCCCCTTAAGTCCTCCCAAGGTGCTGCTTTCATGAGAAGGAGAAAGAGTCCCCTCCTCAAGGAAATCTTGCAGGACATTCAAGTGATGTAGTGGTCTTTTACCTATGCATGTACTTAGGGTATCAGAAGAATTTTGGCAGTAGAATTTTGGCAATAGAATTATTCTTCAGAAAATGTCAATTTATGAAAATTAGAACAGTTACCATTATTTATTTCTGTTGATAAAATATCTCCTATTGAATGTGAAATTTCTTATAAAAGCCAGAGAATAAAGAAGGATGGCAAAATATCCTACAGGCCAATAGTTTAGCCTAGCGGGGGGTGGGGGAGGCCACTTACCCTTCCTAGTATACTTTCAGGGCACCTGATCCATGGCAGGCACATCCAGGAACACACTGGTAAACCCTTGTCTTCCAGGAACACTGTGTATTGCTCTAGTCTTGGATGCACCTCTTAATCATAGTCTAACAAGCATTCACACACATAGCAACAATGGCTTACGTTCAGTGTTTGATTTGCATCTTTAAATGCTGGGTTTAAACATTTCTCAACCTGCATGTTCTGCTCTCTCTCTTATCTCTTGAAGTGGCTATTGTAGACCTAATTAGTCTTTGATACATTATAGACATCTTGCTCTCAGTTTGCCATCTAACATTCTGTCAATCATTCTATCCAGCTTCCTTTATTGCATTTATCATTGCTGGAGTAATTTTCATGTTTTCACAGCTTTGCCTCAGTCTACAATTCTGGTTAAGGACTGTGTTCACCATAAATTCAAATTCCAGTTCTCTACACAAACAAAAAAGCATATCATCACCTAAAATTTAAGAGAAGTACAAAAAAATAGATAAATCACATACTAGTGATGCACAAATACTATATAATCTTTCAGTGATCTTCTAGGATCATAACTTCACGAATAAGCAGGCATTTCAGTAACTGCATAGCATGTGTCTATCCCTTAAATCAAATGAACATTAATATGCTTTTCTCCTCTTTAAGAATATGGACTTCTTTATTGTTTTCATAAAAAACCTTATTCCAACTGCAAGCTGTTCACAGTGCGGATTATCACCTAGTGTGCGTACAGTTGAGCCTCTAGGCATATCTGTGAAATGTCTCTCAAATAATCAGTTTATAAGAGTTTTAAGACAAGAAGGGGTTTTGAAATATTTCTTCAGGAAATTTTAGATAGAGATGAAAACAGCATATAGTGTTAGCACAGTAAAAAACTTATTTTGCTGAAATTAAAACTCCAACGGGAAAAAAAAATTAAAACCATGGAAGAAAACAGTTGTGACCCATTTTCTTTAAGAGCAAAAATCAACTTCAATTAAAAAAAAAATCACAAAATTTACTTGACTTTTATTTTTTTTTTTAACTTAGCAACCTTTATCGTAAAACATAAAGAACACCCACTGAATAGGTCTCCTTTATAAAATTTACAATGTAGAGCTAAGTATTTACTGTATCAGTCATACCTCCCTATTTAAAAAATAGTTACTGGTGAAGTTGCTAATAATGTCAGCACTTCAAAACACACAACTGACTTCGTTTTTTGTTTAATTAAAGCAGTTACTTTTAGTACCCTCAAGAGCAGACACCAAACTCTCAAATGTTTTATTCTATGAAGCGAATAATAGCTAAATAAGCCTAACCACAGATTTAATTAAGATGGTGAAGTGGCTCCAAAGGAAGCCCTGTGGTCTACTGTGACAAACCACAGCCCAAGCAAATCAACAGGAGAGTTTAATCCAGTGCAAATTAACCATCTAAAAAGAGTTAACCTAATGATAACTTTATGGAATGCACAGCTAACGGCTAAATAAAGCTAAGCTTTTAAAAAAAAATCTTCAAATGAATAAGAGTATGTTTAGCTGCTGCATAAAAAAAATGAGATTCAGCTGCAATTTTTTTGTTTCCTCTCCTAAGTATGAAGGTACAGATATAGAATCCTATGAAAATGGTTGTTTTCCCTCACACCTAAAGAAAAAAATTTGCTGGTTTGCTTGTCTGGTGTTTGGTGTTTTTTGGTTTTTCCTTACTCCCCTTCTCTCCCTATTTTAAGTAGGAAGAGATCAAATGTAACTAGAAATTTTATTGAATATACACTCACTGGACTTGTCTTGAACATGAAACATTCACTTGTTACTTAAATGTCTCATTATTCAGTCTGATTCCACTCAAATCCCTGGAAGTTAATATTCTACTTTGCAGTTTATCCCCTGTTATCGGAGCTCCAGTACCTCATTATGGCTTCCAGTGTACCTTTATATATCAGTCCCAGTGTACAATGCAGCACCTCCTCTCTTAACTCCCTCTACACTGCCTTTAATTCTCAATACACAGCAACCACAACCCACTTTTCTAATCACTGAAAATAGTTTTCAGCTTAAAGTTGGTTTTGATTTTCCTTTACATGCTTCAGAACTTTTTTTTTTTTTCACCTGTATGAGGCATTTCTTATCTTTGGAATGGGTGGGTCTCTCTGCACGTGAACCTTTTAGTACTTGATAAAAATCTTAGCCTCTTGCCTTCCTTCCTGTCCTAATTGTAGTAAGTACACATGCAAGCACCAAGCTTGTCAGGTAAATGTTAGAATATTCAAGATGTGCAGTAGTCATCATTGGGATTTTCCTGAGCTACTGCTAGCTCATGGAGGTAAGCATGCAAAAATTCAGGCTGGACACAAAAAGCAGAGCATAAGAGTGAATGTTAGGATATCTGAGATGTTGAGACCTGTGATTCCATTCACAAGGGAGCACAAGGATTTATTGTATACCCGTGTGCTTCAACTCTCCTTTTTATGATGAAGTGAGCAACATAGAATTTTATGTTAAAAAAAAAAATCCAGTAAATCAGATCTGTCATGCACAAGAAGGGGATTTTACTGACTATCCACATGCTTGCAGAGAGGCATCTGGCAACTCAGGCTGAATGCAAAAGAGGTTACATAGAAAATAGCTACAAGGTCCTTCACAAGGTGTTTTTCTGACATTTAACTAAATAATTTCCTCTTAGCAGCATTATTTAGTTATCTGTGCTGCTGTTGTTTCATACAATATTTTTCTTAAATCTCCACTGCATTATATGCATGCATGTGAACACAGACAGTGCTCCTACAAAACCTTCCCTCTACTGGCTACAAAGCATCAGTGTGGCCACTGTTACATTGAAAGCATCAACTTATTTCTTTGAAACAGCTGTTTACTTGGAACATCATTTCTAACCACACCATATGCCACCAAAGCTCAGGACAACACAGGCATAAGGGTTAAAACTCTTTCAACAGAAGGAAAAGCTAAGCCAACTGTCAGGAAACTCTTCTTTACAGCATTGCACCACTTTTTCTCCAATGAGCCTGTAAAATTGTGTTCTTTATACTTCAGCTTGCCCCAGGAGTATGAATCTGGAGTGGTGAGATCTAATATACCTTTTTATTTGTTTGTTATAAATTAATTATCTAAAACCTACATTGTAATCTATTTCAACAAGATTCTGGAACAGGTGGTAGATGGGGTAGAGGTTTACATAAAACATGTAAAATTCCTACATGTAAATCACAACACCTTTACATTGATGTCTATGTACATCTAACTTCCATTTTAGATGTCCAGTCCTAGCTGAAAGTTTCATATTTTTCCTTAGTTTGAAATGCCTCTTAACACTGCACAAATTATTCTAGTGATGCTTTTCTACAAAAAAAGCTGACTGACAACACCGTATTAATACTGTGTGCTTGAGGCAGATTGGACATATTTTGAAAAAGCAAACAACAATGGACTATGGGGGTAGGGCAGATTTCTGTATTCCACACAGCTCAGGAAATATGAAGACTTTTTCAAAACTTACTCTAATTTAAAAACAGAAACAAAAACAACTGAGCACACAAGTAGTTTTACAACATTCCACATTTTGTGAATTTATATATATAGGATAATATAGATGACAGAGACTGAGACAGAGGAGATCTATAACCTGACTTGGATACTGAAAAATCTTTGGCAAACTACTTCATCACCAATTTTCTCTCCCACAAAATAGCAATATACATTGAGAATCACTAATGAGAAATGTTCAACAAAAACAAAACGCTACTCCATGGAGAGATGTTCTTATACACAATCACAGTATTCACTGTGAGTATCAAAGGTGCATTCAGCACTCCTTGCATACAGTAATTCATTCAGTGCATTCTGCTAGTTCTGTAGACACCTACTCAAAGAAATAACCATTCACGATGTGTGAAAAGAAAACAGTATCTTATTTACAAATCAGCAAAGCCCATCTGAATCTTTCAAATGAAACTAGACCTGTTGATATTTAACCTATATAAGAAACTAAACATTCCAGTACATGCTATGCTCTTGATGATACAATGAACCCATCGAAAGTAAATGAAAAAAACCAAACCAGCTTACAACCAATACTTGCTATTCTTTCCTTCGTGTTTCTGGTTGATCCACATTCTTTTTTTTTTAAGCACTAGTATCTTCTGGCTATACAGACTACATATACAAACAATACAGTATTTGAGAAAAAGTATAACATTTCAGTCTACATCAGAGTCACCGTTCCTTTAATAAATGGTAGTGTAAAAGATATTGTTTACAAGATTTCTATGATGGTAAAATAACACTTTCTTTGAGGCATATATACTCTTCAGTAAAAATTCATGCTCATTAAAAATACTGATCATCCATAATTAATATACTGCAAAACAAAACAGTATGTGGCAAAGACAATGCATACAGGCAAGCTGTAACACAGCTATTCTTAGCTTCCAAACTTCAGATCCATCAAAATGATGGAGAGAATTTTCATCTAGAGATACAACTGATTCCTAAAGAAAACATTCTTAATTGCATCTCCATCTACAGGCAGCTGTGATACTGCTCAAAAAGGTTAGTACTGCCCAAAAAGGTTGAATTTGTGACACATAATAGTTTACCATGCGTTTAGCAATTTTTTTTTTTTTCAGTCTAGTGCCCCCAGTAAATTAATAACAAAATGATAGGTTTTGAGGAATGTACGATTACTTTCACATTATCAAGATCCTGTCTTCCTGCTTATGTGTGTTAAGATTATTTTCACATATTGTGTTCTCAAAGAATACTGATCACGACAGATTGGAGAATACTCTATTTCCAGAAAGCACTCCCAAAGTATATAAAGATAGCAAGCTCTTGGTTTCCCTGGTTACCTTCAATTTACATGCCACTGAATTTAGAACAAAAACAGAACTGATTTTTAGTCAGAATCCTTATCAGTTCCATCTAGAAAGAATGTTTTAGACAATGGTAACCTCTGCATTTTTAAGGATTACTGAAATAAACAAGAAAGAAATGAATTGTCAGTATGAAATAAGAAGAATCAGCCATGCTCAGGAAAACTCTGGAGCTGATGTTAGGATCACATATCCAAGGTAAGAATGCATCTATTACGTGCATGACATTAGACTTACCTGATGATCCTGACTCCTTTGTGCTGTAGAGGCAAAATCCCCAGATGATTCCCAAATTCCTTTCGGAACTGGCTAATATTCCTACACAATCACAGCAATATGCAGAACTAATTATAAAGTACAGTACTTTTACATATGGACAAAAGCTTACTATTTTTGGAGTGCGAGATTAGGCTACAGCTTTATGTGGAAGAATTGACAAATACATCTACAAAGGTATACTCTGATTTTTACCATATACAGCCTCATGTTTTTGTCTATTATTTACACTGAGTACCACCTCCTTCTGCTCAACAGATTTCACAAGAACTGTTTACAATACAACATACTGGAGCAAGGAAAAGCCAGGAAAAGCAGTGCTACATAACCGTAATACAACTAGTTAAAAGTCTTCTCTGATTGAAAGTAAGCCTTGACACCAGTACTTATTTTACCATTTTACCATCAACAGTAAGTGACATCACACCAATTCAAACAGGAAGTATTCTACATTTTTGCAACTTTTATTGTTGCAATTTCATCAGCCCTTACCTAGGAAACACTAAATATTACTCATGTCTTTTATTCCATCATGGCCTCTATATTGCTTCATGCCACTATGTAACAGTGCATTTAAGAGTTCACATGGTATTAAGAAAACAGAAGCATTATGCTAGTTTGTGAGGTAGACAAAGAGGAATACAGCTAAGAGAGGAGATGGGAGGTGGAAAGCTAGGCTAGAAAAAGGGCAAAAGAAAACTGGGAAAGGCACAAGAGCACAGCATGATAAATAGGAGGAGGAAGGGTAAAAAAATGGCAACCCTCAAGAAAGGAAAAAAGTGAGTAAAAGAAACGTGTTACAGAAAATCTGTATTCTCTGTGGTTTAAAACATGCATGGGTGAGAACATAAATTAGCTCATTATTGAAGTCTATAGAAAACAGCAGTGATTTTTACTACTGCAAATTTAGTTTCCACATAAAAATCCTCAGTGTACTCCTAACTTTAAAAAAAAGTTCTTCTCTCCTTGTTCTCTATGTAGTTAAGCATAACTTAATTTTATTATAAATAAGATTGTATTTCTTCCTTTCTACTACTGCTACTGCACCTAACAACTCCAAAAAGACAGCAGAAATGGAAGGCAAAAAATATTACTACAATGGTGTTATTTTCCCAAAAAATTGTCAAAGAATTTCAACTATGCTTTTGCCATTTTAAAACACACTCCTCAAAAAAATGGGAACAATAATTTTGCAACAACCCAGAATCCTGCAAATAAAGGGATGAAGCAGTGGTATTTCATTATAAAACATTCTCAGTCTTTTTGTTAAAGTTAAGATGATTTTATTTTCAGGACATATTTCTCTAAAATGAGAAAAACAAAACAAAAGTTATTGTACACCCAAAAAACCCCTCTTAATAATAAGCTGTTGATGCACTGATTTCTTCTACCACCAAAACGAAACTACATATAGGGCAACAAGCCACTGGCAACCCACAACTGTCTGCATGCTTCTTGCTGCAACAATACGTATCTGAAGGAAGGAGGGGGAGTCCATTCATAAGGTCCACCCAAGAATAAACCAACAACCATACCTACAGGGTAAACAACAAAGGACAAAACAAGTATGTAACACTACAGTTGAAATTTTATTGTGACATAGGAGCCAGCACATACTGCTGTGCAACCAGAAATCTCCTTAAATACCAGTGAAAGGAAAGAAACTTCTCTTGGATGCCAACTCCCTCTTCCCACTTCTCTCTATTAAGAGAGCTCTTCCAGTATGTGGCATGCAAACCATTGGAGAAATAAACAGCGGTATAACTGCAATTGTACTTACTGCCTGAGGCAGTAAATAAAAATACCACTGATAAAGGTATTTCACACACCAACATCCTTCTCTATTCAAATAAATTTCTTCTCAAATTTTAGGAGTGTTTCATTATCAGTCTCATATTAAAAAAAAAAAAAAAAGTCTGGAAAAAACACAGCCAGAACATAGTTATCCCACATACTAGAAAACTAAGGAATTTCTTGTGACATTATGCCTTGAATCTCTGCTAACACTGAATTGCAACTAGATAATCTTCAGGCATTAAAAGAAGGAAATAGTTCTGGAACAGAATCCTGCTCTGGAAATCTGGAAGACAGTGTCAGAGTTCTCCTGACCAGGATCTCTAGTGACCTGTAGAACAGAAATATCTCAAAAAGACATGCAAGCAACAAGTCTAATACAGGAGTAAGGACAGACACTCTACATCTGCACTTTGTTGCTCAGCTGGTTGTTTGATGCAATTTTGTAATTCAAAACTAGTTTTGTCTCAGTAAAAACAACATTACCGTTTTCACTTTAAATTTGTTGGTCATTTACTCAAGTGGCTGACAGGAAGCTAAACACCTTCACAGAGGCAGCTCAAAGTGGAATAACACACTCAATTTTTGAGAAAACTGCAAACAAAAAAATTTGTAGCTCTCAAGAATAGGAAGTTAATACCCATGAAGCTGCAAAAGCATGTAAGGAAGGTGCTCTTGTGAACTATCAGGTAAATAAGTGGGAAAGGGCAAAGAGGGAAAACACAATCTAATACATTAAAAAAATTTTTGATCAAAACAATCTGGCCTTTAAACCCAATCATGCACAGTCTGCCAGATCTTTTTAATTTATTCTTACATTCCCTTTTCAAAAGGCTTTCTTTGCTGCTTTAATAAACTTTATTGTTCTGACACTACCACAGAATGGCAAAAAGAGACGTTTCAATTAGCTAAATAATTGAACTTCTTGACTTCTGCAGAAGTCAATATAAGATCTATAAATTGAATATCTTGCTCGATAGAATATAACAAATGTTGTGGAATATAATGCTTGCAACATGTTACAAGGAAGGAGAGGAGTGGTTTTAGTTCAGCTTTGAACCAAAACATTTCAAGTTTCAGGCTTTTCTCTGCCTAGTTTAGAGCTAAGTCTTCCACTTAGGTTTCCAAGTCTTGGGCAAGTGTCCCAGTTAGGCTATATTCCATTCTGGTGTGCACTCATCTTTTTTGCTCAAGCAATTCCACTTTGAATAAAACTGATGGAATAGTCCTGAAAACAAAGTCCAAGATCCATTCACCTCACTTTCCAGGTGAGCCAAAAGCATGGTGATTCAGACACATGAAAGCTTTCTTTCATCCTCCCCCAGAGGACGAACACAGAACACAACATGTAGTTCCAGCACCTGAGTGACAAGGTTATTTAACAAACCTTACCAGGCTACAACAGTCATCTTTTCCTGATGAAACTTTCTGGTGAAGGTACAAAGCATTTCAGGCCAATGGAACTTTACCTTCTCCTAGGGGACAGGACACACAGATAATCTACTTTTGGCAGAAATAATCCAATTTTGGTTTTTGATCTGCGAATATTTATGAACAAATTACTTTATGTCTCTCGTAGGAATAATAAAGTGATTCAGCATGAGACCCCTTCTCTTTTATTGTAAAAATGATGGTTGAACCTTCTCCTTCCCCGTCTTCTCTTGCCCTTTAGCCCATATCAGTTCCAGTGTTGTGTTACAAGCTCTACAAAATACTGGAATTACTTGTGTATTGACAGCCTTTCTTGATGAACTCTCCATCTGAGTACATACTCAGATTTCATTTTAGAGAT
The DNA here is from genome assembly GCF_000699245.1 of Pterocles gutturalis. Taxonomy (NCBI): domain Eukaryota; kingdom Metazoa; phylum Chordata; class Aves; order Pterocliformes; family Pteroclidae; genus Pterocles; species Pterocles gutturalis. The sequence continues at coordinate 33,428 of NW_010127897.1, read as the reverse complement.
GGTAAACTGGCATCATCAGATGCTTCCTTCAGTCAGCAATGACCATGCCAAAGTGGGCATGATCAACTGATTAATTTTGCCAAATCCAAACTCTGCAAGCCAGAAGCACCTTCATATTTTGAATGTTATGCTCTTACAGATCTAACTAAATCATGGTGGAAAAAATTGTAACTCCCTTATGTCTTTGATAGCTTTGGATGTGTGACATTCATTAAAGTCTTTCGCAAAAGGAGAAAAAAATTCCTGTGTTTCTTAGTTCCTAAGAGCATGCTGTAACTGCCAAAATATAGGTTACTCTAGAGTACAATGAGAAGAAAAGTACACCACCTCTTACTATATAGGCTTTTCCAATTTTTAAATGGATCATTTAAAAATTCATTAATTTAAAGAAAAGGGTAGGTGAAGGCCAATTGGGCCTCTTAGAAAGGTTTGTTATACAGTAAATCCACAACTAACGTGAGAATTTAAAATGGACCACACACTGACAGTATACATACCAGTTTAATATCCTGCTAGGAACATGCCACAATCATTACAACATTCAAGATTACACTGTTACAAAAATTTATCAATAGCTACTGAGCAAAATAAGGTATGACTCCTACTTACAGTCCAATATGAAAGATGAAGAATCTTGTTTCCAATCCCAAGTCTTTGCAGCCACAAGATTTAGAATTCTACTTAGAATTACTTAATAAGGTTGAATAGTCTGATCTTATCCCAGAACTTTAGGATCTGTAACTCTTAACACATGTCCATGGTTGCTATATCTAAATATGTCTATGTACCTTCCCTAGTAATTATACAGGGCTGATCTCACACTTTGCGTCCTTGCAGGATAACCAGTATCAATGAATATAAAATGTTGTCTTTTTGAATTTTTGTCCCTTTTCTTACAATATTTTAAAGTAATTTTTGATGTGACTTTGTATAATGTCCTTTTTTTTTTTTACTTCCAGAAAGTGTAAAGTATCAACTATTCACACCTACATGCTCTTCTAATATCAGTGCTTCTAGTTGGATCTTGCATGTCTTACCTGCAGGCCCTAGCAAGTGCCTTTCACTGATCAGAGTAAGGAAGACTGAAGGGACAGAATACATTAATATCAACATCACTTCCCCACATCCCCTTGACTAATTAGCTCACCAGCAAATTCGTTGTCAGTTTTGTCATGACAATCAAAAAAAATGGAAGATGCGTATAGCAGAGGAAAAACATGGAAACTTTCAGTGGCAGGTTAAACGAGTATTTTAAAACTCACAAAATTAGCCTGTACACACATTACCACCTGCAAACAGAAACAAGTATGCCAGCTTATCTGGAAGACTGTCTCAAAAATTACATCACATTATTAAGAATTACAGTAAAAAAAGTTAAAAAAAATTTCCTCAGGAATTGAACATTCTTTCTCTCTCTTTCTACTATACCAGAGAGAATCTGCTTCTGGGACAGTCACTATTTGCTCTCCAGAATCAGAGTGCTGTGCAGGTACATGCTAGTAGTGTCACAATTGAATCACATTGAAGAAGAAGAATTAAAACAACTTAAGTTTGTTGACAGTGACAGTATCCTTCATAATAAGCATAGTCTGTATGGTATTGCAGTTAATAGCAGTTTCACCACTAAATTTAACAAAAAGCACTATTTGAGCATCTCTGTATCCAGCTAGAAAAAAAGAGGACTTTCCTCAAACACACAGTCCAGACTTAAAGGAATGATCTTCCAGCAACTTAAATCCTGAATTGAATAGGATTACAGAAGTCAGACCTTTTAGACCTTCAAGGACAAGTACAGGATAAAAGAAGCATCAAATTTAAACTGACACTGCTTTTTCTATAGGCCAAAAAGATATGAGCTCTCTCTGCAGTTCAAAGTCAGAACTAGACCAACTGGTCTCTAGACATACACTCTCTTCTGTTTCCTGCTGCTGGCTCATAGCTTTTACCTTGTTAGGCAAATCAGCTACCAGACAGCAGCAGAGTCCTACGTGTTGGTCACAAGATTTTAGAGCTGTCCTTATTAAACTATATGCAAGGCTCAGAAATATTAACGTGCTTTTGATTTAGAATGTAATTGTCTTTTTCCCTCCATTTGAAACAGAGGCCATATCTGAAAAACAGATCCAGTCTGAAGAAAAGAAAGCTTCCTAGCAAAGAAAATGTACAGGCTTCTTTGGGCCCCAGGCATAGGTTAAGGCCTTCTCCTCACTGCTTATAAATGGGTGACACATGTTGTCACATAACTTAGTCTAGAAGGAACTCTATTAGGAGTTGAGGCTTTATGCAAATACCTATAGACCAAAAACTCTCTGGATCTGGCATGATTTATGCAGATTATGCTGCTTTTTTTTTTGCCACAACAGTTACCTGCAACTGTACCATCACCTAATTCAGAAACTATATATTCCAGTGGGAGGCTTTCCCAGAGGTATAATTTCTCAAAGGTCAACATGCAATTAATGTAGAGAATTTATTATACTGGATGGAATTTTTAAAAAGCAAACAAACAATCTGTGTTCTAATTACTTTGGAACAGATATTTCTATTACAACTCCAGTAAAGTATTTTCAATAAATCACAGCATTTGTAATTATTTCAATGAAGCATGCTCAGCATATCAAATATTCATGAACTGATGATACAAGGCAGAAATCTATGAAATACAGGAGATAATTGAGTTCCTATGTGATTAATCCATCATTGTTTTAGCAACAATAGTATTCTACATAGTCTGTTCTAAGTGTGCAAATTTTAACAGGCACACGAGATTTAACAAGCTGGACATCAGTTCACTGCATTGTGTTTGATTGCTCAGTCAAGGATATAGCCTACTTAAATGTGCTTTCACTAACAGATTGTAAAACTGTTTTTACTGCAACCAATTGTCCCTTTTTAAAATGTATTTCTCTAAGTTAGCATCTGGCTAGAGGTTGGGGGACACAGAGATGCATTTGTTTCTAAATAACCTCTGCATCGCCACATCACACTATAAAAGTAAGTACGGGCTCTACATCACAAAGGCAGTTAAAATGCATTTGGATAGAGGTAAGATGTTTTCACCGAGTAGTAAGATCTGAAGGGTCACAACAATCAGATAGATAAATGCCTTAAATCTCCTTGTGCCTCTAGAGTCTTTCTCAAAAATCTTAACAAAAAAAGTAAGGCAGACTATCAACACATTATTTTCCTGTAAAAGTGAGTAAAAAGTATAGAAGCTTCTATAATATCTAACATCATTACTTCAATACTGCAATGTCCAGCTAAATGCTGAACAAAGCAAATCAGTGCTAAAATTAACACAATGCATTCAACTTTGAACTCCCTGCATTTGCTAAGTAAATCTATAGTTAAAATATTTTAAAGTGAACAGGTGAAAGAAAATAATCAGAAGAGAACAAAAACATGAAAAGATCTGCAGCTTTCTGGGCATCTTTCTCAGCCAGCCACTATAGAAGTAACAGACAGAAGCACCCTCCTGGCTGTTAGTTTTGGATTTCATCCTTTAGAAAGACTTTATAGAAGTCTTTATCTTTTCCAAGACTTTATAAAAACTCAAAGCTACATTTTCTAGTATTGTAAAAGTCTAGTTTTAACTGCCTTAAGTGACAAATCTTGTACTATTTCCTGTGGAAGGATACTCTGTAATCTAAAAATAAAACAGGAGAAATGAGCAGTTAATAGGTAGCACTTACAGAACCTTTTATATGCTTAAGGAGCTCTGCAAATATAAAACAGTTTTGGACTACATCTGTCAGCTGTGGCCATATTTAAACTAAGACATTTCCTCAGATGCCCTTATCTCATCTATTCAATGAAATATTAAAAACATCTTTGGCAACAGGCACTCTCAGTGTTGTGATCCAGGTAAAGCTTGCCTCTACCTTCACCATGGACATTGATGCAAGATGGGCAAGTAAATGAGTAGAGCTATCCATTCAGAGCAAAGTAAGATAATATAAATTGGTTCTTGCAACAACAGACATGAGAACAGCAGAAACGTCACTCAAAAACCATCAAGATGAACACAATAGGTGACAGCCTCTGCCTTGTCCACAAAATGCCTTGTGTAAGCCCAATGGGAGGCTTCTTTCTTTCCCTCTTTCCCAGCCCCCCTCCTCTCCAGACTAGAAAGTATATCCTGGTATTTTTTTTTTTTAAGATTAATTTCTCTGATCTTAATCTCTTATTTCATTGTATTATTATTTGATATCAATAAGAGTAAGAGAACGTCAGCATTTTGCAATAACAGCAATCAGGCACAGAGCGAATATCTACATGAGTATTTCCTCTGCTGTTCTAACCTTTCACTTTGTACTCTGAACAGTGAGCTTTATTACCATCTTACTATATTATCGTATTTACTATTTACCATATTATCATTAGCATGGTTTTGTTACCACTTGCTACTGGAAATTTTCAAAAGTATGCGAATTTATTGGTTTTGTACAATCTGTAAATCAGTCTGTAATTGCCATACTGTTACAACAAAACAAAGGTTTATGTGTACACCTTGTGAAGAAAATCACCACAGTGCATGCACAATGGTTAAAGAAAACCTTCCCCTCCTTGATTTTATACCCAATATTTGCACTGATTACAAATAAAATAAATCAACCCCTAAGCATCCACCAGACTGAAATTTATGTGGATCCTCCCAGTTTTCTAATTCATACAACAAAACATTCTAGTGACAACTGGAAAGTACGTAGGTATTTATTACCCTACTTAAGTCATGCTTCATGGTTCTATGCTGTGCCTAATACTATCTTAATAAACTCTTTCACACCCTACCACTCCAAATTCCCCCAACTCCTTCCTGATAAGGGCATTTTTTCCCCATTGCTAGCAATATCCCAGTAGAAGTCTTGGTACCTCTTATCCCTTCATCGTTTTCAGAGCAACAAAAAGTTCAGGTGGCCTCCCAAGAGATATTTAGCTGATCTATCAACCTAAGCATATGCTCTATACAATAAGATCTTTGAATTTCCCAACTTTTACTACACATTTTCTTTATTGGAATTACCTTTTTTTTTTAATTTGAATTTTTGCCTGAACTTTTCACTCATAGTACTTCCCAAATCATCTCAGCACTCGAAAAAAAGTGAGTTGTCTCTTTCCTGTAGCAAGACTATTTAGCTCTCCTAATTATCTTCTACACTGCATCACTCTTCTTCACTGTTCCTTGAAACCTTCTGAACAGAAAATCAGCTCTGCAATTTTGCCTTAGTATGTTCAGATTCTGAAGATGTCATTGGTAGTTAGTGTCAACGTAAATAACGCAGTTTAGTGTTTGTGAGCATGTCTTTTTAACAGCTGGCTGTATCCCAGTGTTATGATTTACTGTTGATCACAAAGCTTTCCTCATTTGGAGAGTCCTGCTGTTTGCCTTTCCCTGCTCAGTCTTATGACAATACTGTTTGACAACATGAGAAACACTATGGTACTGCGTATGGATTTATAAAGCCAATTTCTGCCTATGGAGACTACCCTTTTTTTATTATAAGTAGCATAACTATCTGTTCTTCATCACCATCAGAAGCATTTACCTGGCTCAATACAAGCAGTGCTTTTAATGCGGAATAGGTTTTTTAGTGCATAGTGATGCTTCTCAACAGTAAATGTGACATCTTCCCTCTCCATTGTTTCTAGGAAAATTGATTGTGTTGCCCTATGTCAAAACACACATCCAAAAGTGCAATATATTTTAATGACTGTATTTTTCACCTGCTCACTTGTTCATATAAATATTCCCAAATAATTTATCTCTGAAGAAATGGGCCTTCTAACATCCTTTTCAATACATTATTAATTTTGTTATCTTTCCCAGCTCTGAATCAGAATCCGGTTTTAAAGCATATATGAAACTTCTTATACAATGTGAATACAAGTCACATGCACAGCAGTTGGTCCCTGTTCTGTTTTACTTACAGATCTATCAGCGGACGACTTCATAACAAAGCCACTGTTAGAGTAGCTTTTTTTTTTTAATTTTTTTTTTTTTAATAGCAAGCACTTCATTTGTTCAAGCATCTTAAATCAAGTTTCCTCCTGTCATCAAATTAATCTCTGGATCATCTTCTTCGGTCATGTTACTTCATGAAATGATGTTTCAAACCAGATTTTAACTCCAAACCTATCATACACAAATATTACGAAGTTCAAAACGAGATGGTTGCTTAAAGAAATAATATGAAAGGAATTTAAGATTATTCTTTACTTCAAAACTGAAACAATCATATGTAAAGAGAATATTACACGATCTGCCTTTAGGTTTAACATCTTTAGCAAACACTTAAACTCGACTCCCTATTAAGAAAGGATTATTGGTTTAAATTTCCTTTTCCTTAAACAGGATTCAAAAGTCTTTATAGACTATACCTACACCTGCACAGGTAAAGGCAAACACCTTAATGCCAGCGTGAACAAATATATTCCGACTATCAGTATTGACAGATCATTGGACAAAAAAACAAACAAACAAAAAAACCCCCCAGATTTTATAGGCAGACTGCTTCCTTGTAATAACTAGCCTTTCTGGCTGAGAGGCCAGATTCTTGATCATACTCCTTAACAGATACCAAATAAGCCTATTAGTTAAAGATTATTGCATTGAGTCTGTCTGAGATGGAGTTAATTGGGCACCTAACATCCAGCCAAGGTCAGCCCACCACAATGATGTACAGTTCTAAGTAAAGCTGTACCTGAAGTGAGGCCTGGCCTTGTACCCATCTAGGAAAAGTTGTATTTTTACATTTGAAGTTTCTCCTTTGCCTTTGAAATGCAACTATCAGTAACTTTGTTGGCAGAAAGGTGAAAAAAAAATGAAGCTTGTGCTGTTTTACATAATAAGGTTTCACAATACAAACCTGATGTGCATAATAGATTATGTTACGTATATCAAATGTACCAGTAAATTTTTCAAAAGGGTGACCTTCTGTAATTTCTTATGCATTCTAGAGCAGCGTTAAAAATACATTTAACATTTGAAATTCAGATGGTTACAGTTATAAAGCTGCTGACTCATAATATCTGAAAAATGTAACAGCAAGTAGGATCTTAACTTGATGCATGATTTACTGTTCTATAAATCATTAAATTAACTCTGTGCTACTTAGATGCATTTGTACAGAAGTTCTCATAGATTTCAGCAATTAATATTATTTGTATTTAGCCCACTTTCATACTTTTTAATTCAACCATCATGTTTCAGCAAACATCTCAAATCTGCTCTATTATTCTCAAAATCCCGGGGGGGTGGGGGGGGGGGCAGGGGAGCACAGTAGTAAATGTATCATTGTGTTTGTTTTGCAGGTAGATGGACTGTAATCCAGGATCCAGTCTAATGAGGATCAACTGTCTCAACTATAAGGCTAAATTCTTCAAACCACAGCTATATGACCCTGGCTCAGTTTCAAAGCAAATGACAACTGCTGAATTGACACAAAGCAAGTATATAAGCTAAAGATTTGAAAGATTTTTTTTTCTTTAGTTAGTAGAAACAAACAACAAAAACCTTTGAGTTGGTAGTAGTACGTAACTCAGTTAAGAGAAAAGCACAGACATGAGAGGGAAAACGACATGAGTTGGAAGGTAGTAGTTCAGAAAGATCAAGAATCACTGCATTCCAAAAAGCAGCACAGGCTGACACCTTTTCATCTGACGGATGACTTCCTGGCCAGCACTGACTCATGGCTGACTCCATCAAAGGTGATGAACATAACACTTAGCTTGTATTAGTTCCAGCCACTTGCTTTCTGTATTAGTGAATAAATAGCTCTTCTCTATACAATCAAAATCTGATCTTCTATTCATTATGACCATCACTTATTATTCCTTGACTTTTTTGCCCCAAACTAACAAAATCAGACTGATAATTATTTGAGTCACTATCAACACCCAGTGCTTTGCTATTCCTGAAGGTTCAGACTGCCTTCTGAATTTCATCACATTCTAGTTCTTCACAAACAATTCAGTTGTCTAGAAAATGGCTGGCTATCTCTACTCATTTCACCATTAAGACCCTCACTTCATTACTACCTCAAACTTTCTATAACAACATTCTTGGTAACTATTTTGGATTCTCAGCTCATTTACTCTTTTACACATTCCTACGTCTGCCTCACCTGTTCCTCAAGGCTTCAATCCTACGACCAACTATCATCCCAGCATTTTATATGCATCTCACAGAAAGAGAAGCTGGATACATTAAACACCATTTACACTTGTATTATGTGTAGCTATTTAGTAATGCACAGATACAAAACAGAAGATTCAATGTAGTAAAGGGACTTAGATTTTTGCATGAAATTACCAGCCGAGATTCTCTTGTTATGTACGTGACCTTCATTCACCATCCAGCAGCAACCTACTAGTAGTCTAGTAAAACAACAGAATTGTCACCTAAGGAAACCCTTACCACTTCGGGAGGTAGGGGGGGGTGTGTGTGTGTAGCAATAAAAAAGGGGTTGGGGTTTTTGGGTTGGTGGTGGGGTTTTCGGGTTGGTATTGTATTGGGAGGGGGGGAGGGGGATGTTCTGGGGCTTTTTAAAAGTGGGTCCAATAATCTGCAGGGTAGCATGTAAAATTCCATTCTAAAAGTAAATGATGGATTAATAATCTTTTCGAAGAGGAAGAAGGTGAAAGTAGCGAACGTAGCTTTCCCACAAGCTACAACGTTGTACAGTCCAAGCGCCTAAGATGTGCAAAGAGTTCCTGGCTACATGCATTTTATACCTTTAGAACTCTAATTGCAAAAGAGTGAAAAAAATCTCGACTTCATTTTTTTTGGCAAGGAAATTATGCATTCCCTGTCCACTTATGTCACAAGGGCCTTTGACAACAATTTAACACCCTGTTAATTTTGAATTTTCTTGCTAAGTACTTCTCCCCCATTTATCTTAGTCTGACTTCAGTGAAAGATTTTTTCACAATACCTGATTACACTCCCATGAAAACACACCATTTCACAAGGACTCCAAAAACATTTATGCTCCAGTACATTTCTACAAAGTATCCACAACGTAACATTAATGCTGCCTGAGACCTTGTAAAGGTCTTTGCACCTCAGGAAAAACTCAAGCACGTGCAAATGTAAAGAGGAACATACCTGCGTTTGACGGTCCCCCCAAAAACCCTTCAGCTGTACTTCTGATCTGCTTCATTTTCTCTATTAAACCACACATATATAACTTTTTGTACTGTATTTTATCTTTATGGTATTAATCAACCTATGGCTAACTGTGAATGTGCATTATCTGCACTCCATATCAGTCTTCAATTACTTCATGCAATCTTCAAACCATCTTTTCCTCTTTATACTTCAAGATATTCTCACTGTTCCTCTGCAATTCCCACTACCATATCTCTGAATGTTCTCCCGCCAGGTACCAACACACTCTGTAATCTTTACACAGTTTTCTAAAGCCCAAGACCTCTTCTTTGTTAACAGATACTCCTATCTATATTTTAAAATTCCTCACAGATACCTGTAACTGTGTTTTTTTTCAGCTGATTCCTATTGTGACATGGCTCATTCTCACCCCCAGCCTGGCAGGGTGGGGGGCTCAGTCACAATCAGCTCTCCTTGATTACCCAATAAAGCTGGACGGCAATGTTCAGGGGCTTATCTTGAACAACTGTCAAACCAATTCATTTCACATGAATGCTATTAATATCACCTGTTAAGTGATTTACATTTTTCTTTCCTATTGACTCAGATACAGATGAAAATCACATAAACAACAAAGTGCCTGAACAGAAGGCTACATTCTGTTTACAGCTATCTATAGAGAGACTTTTATGAAACAGTATGATTTCCTGTGCTTAAACACACTGTTCCTAGTGTATTTGGACAATTCCAAATCCTTCAGGCCAGTCAGAAATTGGTTTGGGAGGCAGGTTGGCTCATCAGCATCTGGTAACCTGCAACCTCTGGCCAAAAGCTGAAGTCTACCAGCCCAGCCTCTTACTTTTTGCAATAGACTGGATCTGTGCTACAGTTCAAACTCCCTCCAGCCTTCTACCAAATCTGTTTCTGAGAAGCAGCCATTAGCCACCTCTATACACTGGACACCCTAGCTAGACTTGACATAGCTATATCTGCTTGTGTCTTCAAGTTTAGTCAAACTACTGAACACAGTTCTAGTACTATCTACACAAATATAGGTACACCCCCATATTCCCTAAACAGGCATGATCATTTGCACAATATTTTCTTGTGAACAATTCTCACAACTGCGTAACTGAGTATAACCCATGCTTTGATAATGCATTGTAGTTGTGTGCTGCAGCATATTAATTTCAGCAGCATTCCTGAACACACAGAGGGAACATATTAGGGCATGAAAAGGAGCACCTGTAGCTATCATCCCTATATTCTTTTCAGCTCTCCACAAGACAGCTTTGTATTGTTGTTCTGTCACTGACTGGACGACGGGAAGCTTTTCTCTAACAGATAAAATGGAACCAGGAGCATAATTTGGTCTTGATTTAAGCTCATTTTGCAACAAAGCATAAACACATTGCAAGTGTGTCTTCTATTCCCCTAGTCCCTGGTACTTGGGTTTAACTTGTGAGATGTTCTCTTTACTGAAAAGGTGGACAAAGTAAACTCTCTCATACTTCTGCGTGGTGAATCATATTATCATTTGCTATTTATAAATCTGATTTTAGTTTTATAAATAATTCTAAAATTTTAACAAAAAAGGTACCCTGAAACAAAAATATAATGCAGGCAAACAACCAAGGAAAGGATAATTGGATTTTTCTCAGGCTATGCTAATCTGTAGACTATAAATGCTCTCTGGTTACACTTGAATACTGTTAATTTGCATGTATCTGGAAGCACTGGCATGAACCACTAACATATTAGATCACGACACCTGACACTAAATGCTCTTTCAGACATCTGCATTTTATGCTGGAATTAGTTGACGTAGCATACTTAGACACATAAAACTACACTTTTTCTACAACTATAAATCAGAGGAGATTACTTCTAACACAGTTTAAAAAAAATCAAGTGTGCAAGTATTTGATCAAATGTTTCTACTAAGGAGAAGCTAACTACAGGCTATATATGCAATAGCTGTTTATGCCTTGCTTAGAGAAAACAATCATTCACACATTGGTATTCAGACAGTAAAGTGCTTGTCAAGATCAAAATGCTAATCATTGCTTGCTGAGAAATTCAGTTGTTCCCAGCTGCAGTGAAAGCAACATGTAGCTAGAAGCAGCTGCAGGATATTATCACTACCTAGTCTTAACTGAAGACTTACTGAACTGTATCAGTGAACGGTCACCAATGAGTCCCAAAAAATTTACAGAGCATGGGGCTACAATGCTAGTATTGAACATAAAAAAAATAAATAATTGGTATCAGAAGACTCATAATTCCTAAATCACAATGCCACCTTTTCAATCAGCAAAACAAAATGCATTCTCTGAGTTTTCCAATAATGCTTCTTTCTTTGAACAAAGGATTTGCTCATTGAATCCAGAGTAAGTCATAAGTGTTATTCAATTACACTAACACACTATATTAAGTCATACATACATAAATTTTCACATCTATTCTTCCTAGTAATACCATTTCCGTAAAATGATTAAAAGACATTTTTTAAATTGCTGAGTATTTTTATCTTGCTTATGTATTTTGAAAAAGAGCAAAACTTAAGTATTAAATGAACAAGAGATACTATAAAAGGACAAACTTGAACACAACTACTGTTTCAGATTTAGCCTGCAATCAGATTCGTGTGTAAAGGATCCTAGTGTCAGCACCACTGGTTTTAATAGAGTTTCACACCAGCAATAGAATCTACTCACAGGGACTTGATCTCAGAATTAGAGCCTAGATCATCAGTGCATGCTACAAACAAAAACCGTTATATATGCCCTTTGAGCTACCACACACGCTGAGCTACAACTGGGATTCTGTGTATCGTTATGTAATTACAGATTAGCCTCTAACTACACTGCACCATTCTATCCTAATCCTGCCAAACCAGCAGAAACTACCTGCATGTTATGAAAACATAATAAAAGTCTTTAATTAAAAAAAAAGGCCATTGTAAGATATCACTTTGCAGCGCACAATGAAATACTTAACTAAATAGTCAATCTCATCATACAGCTAACTAGACCTACCAAAGATACCACTTCCACCAGCCTTTCCTTCTCAGAGGAACTCAGCTGCAGGCATTATATACACCCATTCTCTAATCACAGGGAAGAGCCTGCCCTTGTTTTTTTGAAGTATATCATAAACACAGTGTCCCCAAAATACATAATCTTGTATTGAGAACAGTTTAAAACAAACAGAGAACAACAACAAAAATGTATATAGAAAGATTCCTCTTATACCAAACTCTGGCTTGCTCTGCCCCAGGGCTGTAATGATAATGCTTAGTTTGGTCCTAGCTTCTCAGGCACACAAAATGTTGTCTTCACTCTGAACATTCTTGATCTTCATGTTTAATCCTCTTAATCTTCTAGTATTTCGATCTACTTTCATCTTCCTATGTTATCCTCTTCTCTTGAAATACATCCGATTCCAAGACTGTGTCCATCAAACTACAATCACTGAGCTTTCTATGATCCTTAAGTGAAACAGTAATAACACTGGATATACTACAAATTATTCTAACTTTCCATATTCTGTATTCCATCATATTTTGGGATCTTTTCACATTGTACTATAACATAATGCAAATATGACAATAATTGTTGTATACACAGAAGACAGACCACTGGTAGTTACAGTGGAAACCAAAACCTGAAAATACAAACTTTTATACTCTTCCAAGATTAAACTACCTGACATCAGAATAACCTAACAGGCACAGATACAGGATCAGTTCAATGACTTTGACAAGTCACTCCACTTCTGTTTCTTGCTATTCTTTGTGAAATGAGGATAATCACAGCACTTTAAGATCTATGAAGTAATATTGCTATACAAGAACCAATGGATAGAATGCTGATTATTCCTATCAATAGCACAGAAACCAGTATCAACCTCTATCCAACTTCTGCTAAAACCAAAAAAATATAAAGGGAATTGTTCATGTATCTTTGCCAACATTAAGTTCTTGTATTTGTAGACAGCCATTACAATTACATAATTAGAGTAACTAGGAACACATCTGATCACTGATACTACTGCCAGAGTACACTTACGTGCTTCCCCCCACCTTTTTACCCCTCTTTTTTTTTTTTCCTACTTTCTAATTCGAAATATTAAGTGCAATGGCTTTGTATATGTAATCCACTTAACTTCCAGGAACATGCTACTTACATATTTCATTGCTTAATATCAGGGACTATTGTTTTAAATAATAGAAGAGATTGCTTTAAGTTGCCCTGTTATGCTACCTGACAGATTTTGTAACATGCTTATTAATTCCTGACAACAAATAGATTCTTTGTGACTCCTTTTTATCCAAAGATTCTAGAAGGACTAGAAATGCATTTAGACGAATACTAAAACCAGTTCCACCCTTCATAACGAGAAAAATTAAAGTAAAAATATTTTTTAAAATTCATTTTTTAAAGTAGTAATTAGATCCATACAAAATTCTGGAGTTAGAAGAACAAACTGCAATAAGTGGGCATAAATCAAACTAAATTCAATTTTGTTATTAGAAAAATAACTTGTTAAACTTGTTAAACTTTTACTTTGTCTGTTCCTTTGTCCATTACCTCTCCCTTTTCAAATGTTAAAACCAGGAGGAAATTATGGGACTGAGATGCAGCAGCCTGGAGGTTCAGGCTGTTTATATTTCTTTGATACAACTTTTCAGGTACAGATATAAATAAAATCTACACCTCTGTACATCAGGGCCTCAAGAATTCAACTGTGTATATTGAGTGGTATCTGATACACAAGTTCCAGTGAACTCAGTTGAGTAGAAGCATTCAGAGGCTGTCCCAATACTATACACTTAATTACTATTTTATAAACTGTGTTCCACCAATTTATTTAAAGACCTCACTCTTGCAAATAAATTTAAGGGAGGGAAATCTGTGTATGAAAGTCTCTAAGAGTCAGGTTCTTAACTTCATTAAAACTTTAACAGAATTTTATCATTGTGAATTCTATACATTAAAGTTATCTGCACAGATGTGTTTAATACCAAATATTCAAACACTAATTGTTGAATATAAGTTTCAAAACTCCTATTGCAGAAGAGAATCTTATTTTTGCACACCTCACAATTCACTATATGAATTTAGCAATACACAATAATTAGATGCTTTATATTTACCCCAATAGTTCTCATGACCCTACAATTTCTGAGCATTATATTTCTCGAATGGATCTCACAATGAAACAAGACATAACATCCTTAGGAAAGTCCAAATATCAGCTATTACACTCATAAAATACATGTCTAGTACATATAATTGAAACCAAGATCATTCTAATACAGCTTCTGAGGAGAATATCAAGCATATTTTAAAAATCAGTGTCATATTCTCTTGGGCATTGTACATACAATTTGAAGACTGAAACTGACAGGTTATTCTGGAAAGAAGTAATTTTTTGAAGAATCAGATCCTGAGCACCTTTCTGAGATTCCTGAAGAGTAATAAGTTACAGCAGAATTGCTCTGTGTCAACTACTACAAAATACATAACTCATTCCGTGAAGGTGAAATTACATGTTTTCCACTTCCTCTTTACATAGAGATGCAGCCCTTGTTTTCTTTAAGTTAGCACAATCATCTCACTGTTTTAAAGCACTGAAATACTTACAACAAAGCCAATAAGCAATTCTAACAAACAGGTTTTAAACTAAACACAACTTTTGACACTGCATACAGTTTCAGACTGTGTAAGCCACCAAAGTTACACCAACTTCAGGCAAAGTCTGACTTCAGTACTGGAGATTTCCCTAATGCTGCTGCAAAGCAATAAGACAGACTTTGTCTAGTCTTGATCCTGACTGCAATACTATTCACAGCCTTGAGAACACCAGAGCCATAGGCTCGATGTGAACAACAATGGTCGCCCTCTGTCCTGTAAGGTAATTAAGATGTATGACACTGAATCTACTTCTAAAGAATAGCACATGATTTGCAGCTATCATCTTGAAATTATAGACAAGATCCTTCCCTGCACCCCAGCAACTTGTGTCTGGGGCAACACTCAGGACGATATATAAAACCCTCAGATGGCCGACACAAATGTCTCTTTCTCTCTCTAACATTTTGCTGCTGAAACACCAATAAAGGGTAGTTGTGGCTTTGTAACCACTTTTTTTTTTAACTGTCCTTTATGTATGATTGACTCACATAACGTAAACTCTCTTTCAAAACAACACAAGGACACAGGACCCAGTTATGCACAGCTGCATTAGGATCAGCAGAGAGAGGTGAACTATAAGCAATCTTATCCCTTGTAGTAAAATGAAATTTTGGTCACATCTATTTGCCAGAGTTAAACGCCAGGTTCTGAAAGTTTTAAGTGTACGCAAAATACCTTTAAGTGTATGGAAAAAATAAGTGTAAGGCTATCATCAGCTAGTGACCCTAAAAGACTGAAACAGAACATCTACCCAAGGGTAGACGTTCTCCCCCTGTACTTACCACTTCACAAATAGGCCTTTATGGCTCACTCACAGAAAAGCACTTCCAAAAAGAAAGTTGTAGCTATAGAAAAACAAGGCAATGGCAGCAATTTTCAGAATTCAAGAATTTGCAGCTTAAACAGGCTTGTAACAAAGGCAAACACTATTTGCCTTAGTCGCAGGGTTAGAAATTCAAGGAAAACTAAAACCCTTTCTGCAAATAAAAGATAACATGCCACCAGATGGTTTATATTACTCACATGTTCATATCAAGATGCGTTTAAAATGTAGATGTTAAAAAAAGAAAAAAGGCATCTAGCTTCCAGCAAAACAAACAAAAATGGTATTTTTCATTCACAAATAGCTTTATAGCCATAAGAAGCAGAGTACCACTCAAAACCAGGCAGAATATAGTTAAGAAATATTAGTTTTTTAGCTTAAATAACTTTTAAATAGAACGAATCACTTAGAGTTCTAAGGTTGTGTGATTTAGTATGCTGTTTGCTTAGCTTTACTTAGTGAGTATAGCTAGATTTGCTGAAGCCTGAGGCTGCAAGCTGTAAATTTCCACTTAGGTATATTTTCCCTTTTGGTAGCTGGTACAGTGTGCTGTGTTTTGGGATTTTTAGTGTGAGAATAATGTAGATAACACACTGAAGTTGTGGTTATGACGAAAGGAGAAAGTGGTTTGTTACAAAAGCCTGCAATTGCCTGTCAAAGGCCCTGATAAGGGATGAAAGGTGATTGTCTGCTGAAGGCCTTGCAAACACATGGTTTGACTCAAGTATCTCTGTTGAAACAAGACTCCCAATTTTCTGCCAAGGGACCCCTAATCCTACTCCTTGCTGACAGGAAGAAGTGTGGAATGCACCAAAGGACTTTCAGTCTCACTCCCTAGCTAACAAGGTCGCCTCTCTTACAGCCAAGGAGGAACTTGCCCATCTAGGGGGACGGGACACAACCCCAGACCAAAAAACATAATTGGACCAAAAGTCACATGAACAGTGCATGAACAGTGCATGAGGGGTGGGCGAATAGCCTGTAAGGGTATAATTGCCCTTACAGGGAATTTCTTGGCTCAGGGTCCCTCTCTAGAGGCACCCAGCTCGAGGTGACCTTGCTGCTGTACCACTTAATTTTTTTTTTTTTTTTTTAACTTTGATGCCTGAGACTCTGCTATGGGAAACCTATTATCTTTGTAATCCAGGAATTAACTTATCTATTAATTATTTTATAAACATCGTGCCCTAAACCAACAAATTATTTGCAAGGTACTTTACTTTATGCACACAGACATTACCATGAAAGTAAAAAATAATAAAAACATCATATTTTGCACGCTGTGCCTCAGTTCCTCCAAGTCTTTTTTAGACTGGTTTTTTTTTTTTCCCCTCCTATTTTTACTGTAACATTTTCAGATTACTGTCATGTGATACCTGGAAAAAGTATTTTTAGTATACATAGAGACAAACACACAGGTTTTTAACTTTGTGCACACACACACACACACACACACACACACTCATGTGGGTGCCTGCATATGCACAAATGCAGGAAAAATATTTCCTTTTCTCTTGAGAAAATGAGTAGAGTTTTTATATTTTCCAACTGGCACCGAACAGAGAAGCATAAAAAAAAGAAAAAAAAAAGTCACTGGCAAGTGATCTGGTAGACCTGTGCCAAACATGGGTTTAAGCAGGATGAACTCCATGTGCATTTCACCTTATGACAGTATTTATACATAATTTTTTCATAAGCCTGATTTTTGCCCCTGACATTCCATGTAAAACTCAACTTTGTTCATGTGTTTGAACCTACCACTGCAATAAAGAAAAATTGAATTTGAAAAATTCTGAGTAGGATTACTGTTCTGCATTGATACTTGTTCATGTTAGACTGTGCCAATGTTACAGAACACTGAATATATTTACTGTGACAAGTGATCTAGTCACAAAGCTTAATCTCTAGGGAATGATGATTTTGCCCATCTGTCCAGGACTAGAAATTAGACTGTATGCTTATGCCATAATATTTCATTTTCCATGTGTTAGTTTGAGCATGCTAAAGCTGAATATCTATCACATGTCACAGAGAAAGATACTGTGTACTGCTCAGAGAATTTCAAAGTTACAGATAAGGAAAACATGCAATATATCTGCAATCATAACATGCAACACTTGTTATAATTTACTGACAAAGTTATTCAGCATACTGTATAGTGTAAGTGAAAAACCTCAACAAGGATACTGAATAATAAATTTCAATGTAAATGTGATTGTTTTACTGTTCTGAAAACAACAACAAAAAAAAGTAGTAGCTTTTTTATTGCAATTAATATTTACAGATTTGTAATATATGTCAGTTGGAAGTCAGCTCAACCTGAGTTGAAGACAGTTCTGTTCATGAATATTCTGCTTATTTCTATTTAGAACATTTGAGATAACCTCATTTTTTTTCACCCAGCCTGTTTAACCAATGAGTTTTGTAGAGGGGGAGAAACACCTTCCTCAACATGTGGAGGACCTTGCACCTGGCCTTCTTAATCTTCATGAGGTTTGCATGGGCCCATCTCTCAAGCCTGTCAAGGTCCAAGGTCCCTCTGGATGGCATCCTTTCCCTTCCCCCCACATGACACAGTTTGGTGTCCTTGGCAAACTTGCTGAGGGTGCACTCAATCCCACCGTCCATGTCTCCCACAAAGACGTTAAACAACACTGGTCCCAATACTGACTCCTGCAAAACACCACTCATCACTGGCCTCCACTTGGACATTGAGCCATTGACCACAACTCTGAGTACGACCATCCAGCCAATTCCTTATCCACCAAGCGGTATTTCTGTCAAATTATTAAACTATGAGATACTACAAGATAGGGTAAAACTTGACAGGGTAATTTGCAGAGCACATAGGAACATTCTTGAGATAAGAAATTTTAAAAAAAGATTCACTGCAAGTAGAATAACTTTTATGCTTTGCACTTAACATGTAACCTTAGAATCACATGCACATTAATAGTCAAACAATGGGGCTTGGAAAATATCTGAGGTCTTAAACATCCTGCAGTGTTTCTGAGGCCTCACTAGGGACATACACCTTTGGTATCAAGGTTATGAACACACTGCTAATAGAACAAAACAGGATTATCTTGCTCGTTCTCTTCCCATCGGATAAATACACACACAGGCATACACGTATTCCTTGCAAAATTGTCTAGCTCCTTTATCAGCTAGTTTAACTTTCCCTAAATCTAAACAATTCTTAGTAGCAAAGAAAGCAATAGATTTGTCTGGCATTGTTTTGTTCATTTCTACATTCCTAATATAAGTTTGCATATTCCTGAACTAGAAGAAAAATGTGAATATTATTCTTCCAGATTCAGGTCCATTAGTATTTTATTGTGAAGATAAATACTGAATCCTCTAACAGTCCAAAAGTGCTTCAAGTAATTCCATTTTGAAGAAGGTCTTAATAATATATGTCAGAGCATTTTACCTGTAGTAGCAGTAATATTGATCTCACACCATTAAGGTTTGCAGCATTTTTAAAACCCATTATCTTCCCGCATATTAGCTCTCACTAGCAGAAAGGACATCACTTTCACTGTTAACTTCTGGCAGACATCAACACAAAAAGGTAATTCTACCTGCTAGAATGTCTGCCTGACTGCTTGATAATGTCAATCAATAAGCAAAATCACTTTCCTACAGTTATCATAAAACAAGATGTCTGTTACAAATTCAAATACAAAAGCTGTATTTCTGTATTCAAACTATTAATGAGCCTTAAAAGACTTACTCACACATTTACTAACACAAACTCCACAAATATCAGTAGATACCTTATAAAGTATAAAAGTAGTGGATTAGCATAACAGTGGGTGGATGACACCAGAATGGATTTACAACGTTGACGGCCAGCGTGTACAGCAGGTCATCACAGACACTACTGAATCATAAAAGAAAGACCTGTCAAGTTTCAGATACAGCTGGCACTTGATGATGATAAATTATTTACTAAGTGCTCTTGTTAATCCATTAGGGAAATTCTTTCTTCTTCCTTCACCATCCATTCAGCTTATTTTAAAACAACATATAGCAAAAGAAGGCACATTGTCAGAACAACAAACAATAATGGAAGTCATTATGAAGATACCAGCTAGGGACAATCCTGTGTTACAAATCTGAAAGTGTTGGGATTTTCATCAGCAATATCAAAATTGTTCAGAATAATGTATCTTGTGAAAGGTTATAATTAAGTTAGCAAGGGGACTGGGTGGGCAGAAAAGTATTGAGAATGGACATGTAAAAATAATAATTTTAGAGGCATTGCTGCACCTCTGGTATCAAAGATTTTCCTTTGAATTCTCAGGATTTCCTAGGAATGCCAGAAGAAAGGCAGATCTACCTTAGTACCCAGACAAAATCAGAAGACAATTAGACCAGAACTGATTTGGGAGTAGTCAGCATTGCTTTCTTATACCATGGAATTTTGTGCTCTGCCTACTCATTCTTCAAGAACAGTCTTATTCTACCCTGCCAGCTTGCTAGTGAAGTCTGGCTGTGCACACAGTCACCTAAAGATTTCAAAACCCCCAAGAAATTCAGCTCCACTATCAGTTTGTCTGGGTATACAGCTGAAACACAAAAAACTCAACTGTGAAACAACATGTGTCTAGGTCCACAAAACATCTCCAGCAGTAACTATGAACCCCAGAGGATTTTGGCCATGCTCAGTTCAAGCCCCTTACCAAAAGTTGGCATTAACAGAAATACTTGATCAAAAAGTTATATAGGATTTGTTTAAATACAGAAGATTATTTTGAAGTGACTTAGTGATTTGGTATTCTTCAAAGGCAAGAAATCCCTCACTATAGCAAAATTAACACACCTTAAAATCATAGCAGTAAACTTTTAAGGTACGCTGGGATAGGATATACTGTAATCCACTAAAAACTGAAATATCCTGAAAGCAAACAGGTATATAGCATACAATATCCATTAGTGCATTAATACTACATGAACCCATTACATTTTTTCCACCTGCTAATATAGTTGTTGATACTAGGGTACTGAGAAATCAATAATTTTTAAATGTCAAAAGAAAAAAATATCTATAATCTTTCACAACAATACAAATTTTAAAATACATCAGTGATTCCATGCATTGTGGTACAGATTTCTAGGCACTCCATTCTGAAATTAGATCAGGCAAGCACACTGTTTCACCTACCAACTTCGCAAGTGAAAAAAAACTATTAAAAAACCCCATGCAAATGAAAAAAAACCACTGAGACAGCAGGGGCAAAACTGTTATTCCATTTAAGTCACTGAAACTACGGATACTTACACCAATATAAGATTTGTCTTTGAACAACTCTAAGCCTGTAATATCTATCTGCAGGTAGTTGTTTGGTTTCTAAGCACTAAACCATACACATTATTTACACTGTGTTTTTAAGAAATTCTCCAGGTGAATCTGAAAATACAGCTTGAGGAAAAAACTCTAGTTACTAAAAATCACACATTAACTGTATTTATTCTAAATTTTGAAGGCATGTAAGAAAGAGGGAAAGAAATTTTAATATGTACTTGTTGATGTTGCCTCAGTACTGTATCGAGATTCTCGTACACAGTAAGCTGAAACAAGATTTTAGAAAACTTTAGTCCCTTGAAACACACTTACAAAAATAAACGTGTATGCACATCAACCCATTTTTAATAACCTCTTTTAAAGTTGCAAAGTTTAAAAACTGATTTTACATGTTTAACAAGTTACATACATACATATTTTTCCCATTAGATTTCAGCAGCTGTAAGATTCCACCTAGTGCCATAAAGACCCTAGAAGACATTTTCAGATACTTGCTGAGAGACTGAACAACAGAATTCACAGTAGGGGTGCACTTTTCAGCCCAACATCCCCTGAGACTTGGCAGCACCATGTAACAGTGACAATCTTATCCTAACTAGACAGTTCTAGAAAAAACATCTACTGATCACCTATTAACAAAATGCTTGCCTTACGCTGTTTTCCTGAAGGTACAGCATATGACCCCTGGGAAACATCTTCCAGTCTAATGCGTCAGTCCATACTGCAACATGCATCCAAGTGATGCAACACAATAAGAACTGCATACTGCAACATGCATCCAAGTGATGCAAGTTTTTCAAAGAAACTAAAAAACACAATAAGAACTTTTATTTTTAAAATTCAGTCATAACTGAGTTCCTTATTAAAGGAACAGAAGTACCACAGATAAAAGAAGTTCTTAGTTCTCATCCATTATCTTCATAAGAAAAAATACCTGTTATTTCTGGTGCTTACTCTAAACAGAGGGATAATCCTCAGAGAAAAAGCATACTCTTTCACAAGATCAGGAGTTACAGGAGCTCAGGCCTTGCAAAGAACCTGATCCAAAGTCTTCTAAGTGTTGATGAATGCTTCTGTAGGCTTCAATGACTTTTTCATCATGTCAGCCTGTAATTAATATCACCTTCTATGAAAAAGACTTCGGTTACTAGACATGCTTAAGTATAAAAATCAAAGCTCACTTGCACCAGAGAGATTATGTGCTTCCACTCCCTCAGAGGTCAAAGACATTTTCAGCTTTAACAAGGTACTCTGATTATCTAGTTCATTAAATGCACAGGGGATTTTTTTTTTTAAATTAACATACCTGAAGTTCGATATGATTTCTAGCATCTAATTTACATGGTAGGATGTTTGTGTTTTGAATTTCTGAATTGCTTCTGTGTGAGAGGTAGACTTTGATAAGTTTTTAATTAAACTGATAATATCACTTTAAAAGCTAAAACACCTAGAGTATAAAGGACACAAGTAATAACAGATTTTATAAGGCTTAGCAGCTTTGTAAAGCCTGCTTGCTTTGTGGAAGAAACTGCTTTTGTGAAAATGTGTATTTGCCATCTGATTGCTTCTAAAGAACATTTAAAGAAGGTTAGGCACCTCAGGCTTTAAGAACTATTGTGTATTACCGTTCCAACAATACAGTTTTGTTCTGTATTTCAAAATGGGAGGGCTGTAACCCTTTCCTACTGAATTAAACAGCTCTGCATTTCGTGCTCTCTGCTCCTCTCAGGAAGTGAGCTTTGCCTGCATGTTAGATTCTATGCTATAAAATGACATTTCTACTTAATTACATTGTACTTGGAATTTAACTACTACACTTATTTAGAAAATATTGCTAACATGCTAAGAGAGGGCCACCTTTTAAACAGGTGGGTTCCAAACTGGCTCACAAATACTGAAGTTCAGCAGTACATCATCTGTGGGATGTTTTACATGCAACTAGAGCTCAGACAAGAGAAGGCTCAAAGGAGACCTTATAGCAGCCTCCCAGTACTTAAAGGGGGCTATAGGAGAGATGGGGAGGCACTCTTGATCAGGAAGGGTAGTGACAGGGTGAGGGGTAACAGTTTTAAGCTGAAAGAGAGAAGATGTAGGTGTTAGGAAGAAATTTTTTCCTGTGAGGGTGGTGAGACACTGAAACAGGTTGCCCAGAGAAGCTGTGGATGCCCCATCCCTGGAGGGGTTCAAGGCCAGGCTGGATGAGGCTTTGAGCAACCTGGGCTAGCGGGAGGTGTCCCTGCCCATGGCAGGGTGGTTGAACTTGATAATCTTTAAGGTCCCTTCCAACCCAAACCATTTTATGATGATTCTATGAAGCAACCAAGCAGTTTTCAAAGACACAAAGAGCCTGTAACTGAGGATAAAGTATCTCCAACAGAAGCTGAACATTCTGAGCTTTTGAACACCTCTGTCAAAATGACCAAATAACCACAAAGGTTAAAAACTGGCAAGACTCTCGCAAGTCTACCTACATGGAAATTTACTAAATTGAACAGTAGAACTCTTTCCTATATGGACATGAACATCAACCTAAATTAGTAAAATACCAGAATCAAGGCTTCAGCTGCTACACTAATGATTTTTGAGACAATCCAGTCTCAAATCTGCATCACATTTTCTTTTATCACAGAAAGTCCACTGACATCAACCTGATTCCATGCAGGGATAAAGCACAGAATTTTTAAGTGAGTTTGAGTGTAGAAAAGATGAAGAGTGCAATTTTGTCCTTACTTGAATGAAATACTCAAAGAAGTATTCTCAACATTTGCTTAAACCACAGTTTAAACACTTGCCACATGAGTTGGACCTCACAGTACTGTATGTTCAAAACAATGAGAATCTGACACACAGAAGGGCAAGACCATACAGTTTGTTATGTATCTAAAAAGCAAATCACTCATTTTTGCATTTTCCCTTGGATGCCTATTTTCATGGCAGATTTCAGAGGAAGTATTCTACGACTAAACAGCTGAGTGCTTGATTTTATAAATAAAGAAAGTAATTTATTTTTAAGTCCTGTTATTTCTTTAGGAACACTAAATTGATAGATTAAGAAACTCAAAATTATAATTAAGAACTGTTTCAAAACATACTTCACCAAATACGTAACTTCCAAAAAAATCTTTCCACAGTATAAAAGTATTCTTTCTGGCCTCAGACAAGAAGACTAGTCCAACACCTTCCCAGTAACAAAAACACAAGATGAATTCCAAACATTAAGTGATTTTACAGAAGTGGATTCAATACATATTATTTTACTTTTAGTCATGCTATTTTTCCTCCTAAGAATTTGTATAACCTTACTATTAACTGGAAGAGTCTGAAAAACATCCCTGCGCACATTTTTCTTGCTCCACATCAGAACAGGAATTAAACCTTTTTTGTTTCTTCTGGTGAAACAATTGCAGCCCATATATATATAAGCTCTGGAGTCAAGTTTCTTGCTGTGTATTTGAGTATCAAGGCTACCATACAACAGGGATCTTATTTAACTTCATCCTACATATGAAAAATTTTCTGTAAAGCTAAGGCAAACTCAGCAATAGCTCTCCACTTTTATTTAGCTTTG
Organism: Pterocles gutturalis; assembly: GCF_000699245.1. NCBI lineage: Eukaryota > Metazoa > Chordata > Aves > Pterocliformes > Pteroclidae > Pterocles > Pterocles gutturalis. Next base: position 8,918 of record NW_010127897.1, on the reverse strand, counting down.
AAACCTGCTATTTCTATTTCAGACTGTGAGAAGGGCTTATGTGCTTTAAAACTCATCTAGCTTTTCCAACTCTAACACCTGGTTCAATAAAAGTTATTACAAGCCTTGGTGTCCTCTACTTGCTTAGACCATCGTGCCAACAGCGAAGTTCCATCCTATACAGGCCCTCAAACTATTTGAAAATGTTCATTCTCTGAAAGATTAGACTTTAAATGTCACTCATCAGATCATTACCAGAAAGTAAAAGGCAAACTACTTTGTACTCTTCTTTATCTGGTATAGAAACAGGGAAAATTTCTCCCTAATATTGCTGAAATTTGTAATGATTTGGCTACCTTTCCCCCACTCCCAAATGTAATACTCCTCTGAATAAGATACCCAAGGTGTACATGCCATACAGTCTTTCCATAATCATAGCAGAGAATGGGGTTTTTTTACCATGGGTTTCAAAAAATGTTTTGTTTCCCTCAACTCTACTGAAAGGGATTCATACTGCAATCATCATCCCTATTCTCATCTCAGACCAGTGATAACTTCTAATACTGGTAACTGCTGAACTCCAAAGTAATTTACCTCTGTATTTGATGTTATCAGACATGAAAAACTGAATAACAATGAGAGGTGAGGGACTTTTATTTATTGATCATTGAATATATATGTATATTTATAGTATATGTTCTTTTAAAAGGTGTGATTGATCCACAAAGAAGTTGCCTGCCTTATTTATCATATCTAGCATCTGTACTATGGATGTAAACAGGTATACCGTGTTTCATTTTATTCACAAAGAAGCATCTTCAGAAACCAACAGTCTTCAGCATTTCTTTCAATGACAAAAGTTAAGAGATCCAAACCTTTATCTCCAGGCTCTAACTAGACAGTGCTGCAATTAATACATTCTCTTACAGAGTACTAAAACATCTGCAAAGAAATGTCCCTTGATTGAATAGGTTTGTGCAGCAATTTATAATATTCTGATCATATATGATCATATAGGAAACAAATGTTTCTCACAATGCTCACCTGGAGAGGTCCCTATTCAATTTAATTTTTTCATATAGGAAGGCTGTATCTAAATGCTAAGCAACTAAGGCTCAAATTCTCAATGATGAACTAATCACCGTACCAGTTTTTACACTGCTAAAACATAGCAAATGCTTATAACTCAACAAGTGACAGGCCTGAAACAGAACTGTAAATATGCCAAAAGTCTGGCAAGTTCTAATCAGTTCTCAACTTTTCTTCCTCATAAAACAAAAGTTCTATGATAAGAAAGTCACAGAGAGGCTACAGAAAGCAACTCTCGAAACAAACATAGGAAACCAAACATACTTCAAATGACTGGCATGGTAATTTAGCTGTTGGATTCCCATTAACTTCCAACTAAGAGGGGAAGCATACAAGAAAAAATATGCATGCTGCTTTCAAAAATGTAAGAGTAGGTGTATCTGTATTCACAACAGGGTTGCAAATATTTTAGATGTCAAGGTTTCCCCCACCCCCAGATTTTTGTTGTGTTTTTTTTTGGGGGGGGGAAATTGTTCTTTGGAGATGAAAAAGTATGCTAGGAAACAGATGAGCTGGTATTGAAAGAATACTAGAAATGTATTCATAATTCAAACCATTTCTGTGCTAGATATAATAAATACTGTGGAAGCTTTACATTGCTCTTGTTCTATTTATTTTCTGCTTTCAGAAACAAGCCTGATCCAAATCACAGATGAATGAATGGAGATTCTTAAAGGACTGTTGATATGAGATACTCAGCCAAACTCTCCCAGCAATGGAGAAGTGGATTGTTCGGATAAACACAAAGAAACTGATGTTATAATTTGAAGATTCACATATATAAAGTAGCCTAAATATATTGTCTGTCAGTGTACTACAGTGCAACATGGCACACAAGGATATGATGACCCTCATATTTAAAACATTTTAAAATAAAAATTGAACCCTATATCCAGGGTGATAATTACCATAATATTATCAAACTACTACTTTCTACTTTGATTTCCTACTATCAAGCACTCAATTCACATCTTATACTCTCCCAAGAAGCTTGCTATCGCTGAGGTTGTTTCATACACTGTTTTCAAAAACTATCAGGTTTTCTTTTTCTTAGTACTTAAAAATTCCTGAGAAAGTAGATTGAGGCAATCTGCAAAGCAAGATAGTCAAGAATTATTTCTTGTTTTCTTTAAATCTTAGATAGCATTGGCAATCAGTTTTTCACCCTTCAGGAAAAAGACAGTTGCCTTAGTAACACAACACAACTGACAAACTAACCAACAAATATGTTTTAATGAACTATTTATTCTAAAACAATTTTTTTTTAAATCTGTACTTATGTTACTACAGAATATAAAACCACTAAGTGCATGCTGGATAGTTATGCATATGGCAGAAAGAATGTTTCCTAGGCAGAACCTCCTGAGCTGCAAACCCTAATCTTAAACCACATTTCATAAGTCTAAGATAGTACTGCTGAAAAGCTTATCATGTTTATGAGTGTGGAGCTGAATACATCATGAATGTAAGATTTCTTTCCTGATTTGTAACCTCAACTGTCTTAATTTAAGAGTTCTATTGCCAGGAATTTATCCATATTTTACAGAAAAAAAAAAAAGAAAGTACATGTTATATAAATTCAGGCAGATTTTTATTCATTTTCTGTTTCAGCAGGGTTTTCTTTTTCCTGTCAATGGAGACAATAGTAAAGTACTTATAGAAATGTCTGAGGAGAAATCATTAGTTGTTTAACATTACACAAGAAACTTATCTGCTGCATTTTACTCCTACATGAGCATGTGTGGAGAGGTAAATCATTGAGGGATTCACAGAGATTAAGATAAAGGTTTAGAACCATAATTCCTATATTAAATAGACTAAAATATTAGTACAAACTAGTAAGCCAAAAAAAAAATAAAATAAATAAAACCAGCCAACAAAGGAAGCATGGACCATACAAAAGGTTTCTCCACACAGCCATTAAAACTCTCCTTCGTTTCCTTCCATGGTAACATCGTAAAATATCTAAAACTGAGCAAAGTCTGTTTTTCTGTTAACACTTTACATTCCCTAGAGCTGGAAAAAGAACCATGACTTGGTTAGGAGGAGGTATGTTGCATATGGGATAGGTAAACACAAACCATTTCAAAGACACAAATGTGGGTGATACTTTTGTCCTGCAGACGAATTACATGATACTTCTATGCAAAGGTAAGAATTCTCAAGACATCTTCTGCTGTGGATGAACACCAAACAGGGATCGGATACACACACAAGGTCTTCCAGGACTTTTCATGGAAAAAAGATAATGGTTATCTGGGTTAGGGTTTTTGCACTGTTTGTAGGTTTGGGATTTTTTTCAGAACCCAGATAACTCCTAAGGATCCCAACATCCCTTCATTTATGTGCTTTTGTGCATAAAGCCCTTTCCCAGGTCACTCACTTCTGACAACCGTATCACATGAATAATCCATTCCTACTAAAAAGATATCAAGAACAGTGTAATAAGAACTATGTGTTGTTTTGGTAGGGCATTTCTTTCCCTGTGAGCACATATTTTTCAGTACACAGAGTACAATATACTTGACTGCCAATATTTTTGTCCAGACTACATATTTATAACTTTCAAAATTACTGTACTATTCATTGGATGCTTGACTGTGCCAAACTACAATAAAAGCGATCCTAACCAAGCAGTAGCATTATTAATGTATGACATTTCAACTTGTTTAATTTTTTTTAATCAGTTGGATGAACAATGCATTCTTACTGTTTAGTAAATTATTGCCTGAATAATTTATTTACAGGCAAAAAAACCTGTGTCTGCCTCTCTAAGAGCTGTTTGTAAGGCTGTAGGGCTTTCTTCATCTCTCAGTGTAGAAAATACGTAGCTAATTAGAGTGAGAACATCACATTTTTTTTTATTTTAGCCTAGTATCATACAGCAAGAAGGCTTACAGAAAAACCATCCCAATCTTCCTCCCAATCACTTCATAATCTACAGGACAATTTTATTTTTTTTTCTTTTGAGGTGGCAGTCTCAAATAAATGACAGTCATTTGAGTATCCTGAAAATAGGATAGGCTGACAGATTATTAAAACCACTCTCAAAGGACAAAAGGATACAAGAAAATCTACCTAAGAAAACCCACAAGAAAAGCTTTTGTATTCAGGGGCTCATAATTAAGTATCTGGCAATTCTGCAGGACAAACCCTTCTGCCCCTTCTAATATTAGCATTTGCAGGATTATTTGCAAGTATTCTTACCTTCATTACAAGAATGCAGTAACATAAATGCTGAGTGTATTAAAAGAGATGGATAGATGTGTTTAGATATGTAGCTTGACTTAGGGTTATAAAAATATAAATTTAGTGGTAAGTACAGCATTGAAAAAGGAATGATGTTTACACTGGTAGTACTCCAAGAGTAAGTTTTTGAGGCTTGCGATTTATATTTCAATAAAAATTATCTTTGTATTTTCCTCCTCTAGGAAATTAAATACGCTTTCATGCTTTGGAAGCTTCAGTAACAATCAGCTATATGCAAACACCTGAAGTTGGATCAACGGACATCACTAGAGCTCTAGAGCCTACCTACAACCTGTTATATTTTCACTGACAACTTTGAGGAGACCCTAAATAGGCATGTATTTGTCTGAAAGTCAGGCAGTCTGTCTATGCACCATGGGGACTGTGACTACCCAAATTTCCGTTACCTCCTGTGCCATTCATCAGCTCACCAAGTCAAAATTAGATGTGGCAATAAAATTGCCCAATGACTATGGTTACCACTTATTTCTGACAATTTCACTTTGCAAATATAAACCTTATACAGATGGTAGATACCCAGTGCACCAGTCAGTTTTCATACACCACACCTGAAGGATAGCTCTACTTGAAAAAAACCTCAACTTTTTTCCACTGAATAAAAATAATAGGGGGGGAAAAAAAAAACCTCAAAGTGAAACAGAAGAGTTGTTCCATTCCAACTCCCAAAAATCCAGTGATTCCTTTGCAGAAAGCTCTCTAATCATTGTACTGAAATTTAATCATCTGTAAGATCAGACTTGTCAGAAATCTATTGAACAAAGTTGAAAGTAAGAACCTGCCTTCATAATCCAAGTTGCATTAGGTCTGCGCCAAGTCCCAAAGGGGATAATTAGGTTTCCAAGTCTAATCATCTGCTGTAATAGAACAGCCTTTGTTCTCACCAAGCAGGCCTTGTTTCAGTTTCCCCTCTGAGAAATGGTAATATCTGATGGCAATAATCAATTGACCTAAAGAAAACATTCCGCACTTCAAGAACTTCAGAGGTTTTGAACACAAAGAGTTCTCCTCCCCTCCCCCTGCACCAAATACAGATATTTGTGAAGAATATTTAAGACTGGCTCTTTGAATCCTAATGATTGAAATGCATCACACAACCAATTACAGATAAAGTATAGATCGCACAACCTCTCCTTATTTAATATGTAAACAGAGTTTAATATGGCTAGATCTTCTGTAAAATTTAATATAAACTGTGTGTAAGTTCTACTCTACAGTTCTCAGGTGTCAAAAGTTGAACAAGTGTATAAACATTTATGGTACCACCCTCAATACCTCACAGTCTGACCAGGTTTAGTTGGAATGCTAGTAAAAACCAATAAAATATTTGAATTAAAAGCAAGATTTCTCTCTCGGTGCAGACTCCCATACTTCTGCAGCAGAACATCTGCTGGACAGAAAGACGTGAATATGCACACTTTGCTTGATGCAAATTATTTGCTACACAAATTATCTGTACATAAGCATTAGGTCCGATGTCCCATGCATTTCGTTTTGCAACATGTGCACAACAGATCTCGCAAATTCAGAAAGCGTAGAGTCCAGAGATGTTAAGTGGATTCCTGAATGTCTGTCAGTTTAGCTGGAAATACTGCTCACTATACCAATACCTGAAAACTGTAGATACTCTTTGAACAACAGATCTGGAAGTAAAAGATCAGCTGCTTTTAGAATTCACAATATTGATGGGGACAAGAATTTTCAAAATATGATATGATATGTGCGGATTTTTTTAGTCTTTAAATTACTCAAATCTTAACAGTCATGAATACTGCTCCCTAAATGAAACAAATTCTTTTCTAATGAATCTGGCACACAAAATCTACAGCAAAAAAGCCCGAGCTGGAAGTAACTGTTGCTTAAAGTTATTTCAGTTAAATGGTTTCTCTGTTTCCTTAAGCAAGTTGTTTACTGCTGTAAGAAACATACTGTATATTGATTTTACAGGTATTCTGTGAAAGCAATGTGTTCCTAAAAGTACGATTTCCCCCACCTTTTTATAAGTGTGAATGTGTATATCCGTGTAAAAAAATTCTCTCCTGAAATGAAAATTTAAAAACAAATGAAAAGAATGTTCATAAATCACTATACCACTCCTAAATTTCTGCACTTGCACTATAACTATAACAACGGAGGCCTTCAATAGAGAGCAGGAAGGCAACAATCTGAAGTTTTAGGCGGGTTTTTTTCCTTCTGAATTCTTAATAATATCTTTTGTTCCAACACATCAGTTTCAACATAGCTACTAGTCATCAATGGCAAGCATCAGATATCACATTATGAAGAGTCACTAGTAGATATTTTTAGCCAGCTCTGGTTTCACAGTATGAAACAAACTTCTTTAAATGGTATTGAGGTGATAGACATTATTATAGAAAAGTCCTATTTTAATTTTAAGACACCAGAGAATCAGTGTTTTTTTTTTTTTTAATTTACAGAACAATAAAAGTCAGCACCCTCCCTACCAATAACAAAACACATCATTGAGACAGAACTGCCTTCATGCTTCAAGTCTCTGCATTCTAGACCTTTTCTCCTGAGAAACATCATCTTTAACCAGACTGATACTCTTGCAACAAGGGGTGTAATTCATGAAACATAGATCCAGACCTCAATCTAAAAGCATTACAATAGTAAGACAAATTTGAAAACAGAATGTAGTTCATACCACAAATACTAGATCTGATGCGGAAATCTGCATTATTCTGGTGTCTAGCTCTGCTGCCTTTTTTTTTAATTGCATCACCTTGTTCAATTTGGGTAGAAGTTTTAATTTTCTTAGCTAATTCAGAAAATCTTTCTATCTCAATAAACAGAAGACATTTTCATTGAATAGCAAGGTAAACTGAGAAACACATTTTAGTGCCTATCACTAGCGATTATAACAGTCATTATCTGCTTTTTTCACTAAGATGTCTTTTGCCTACTTATGCTATTTTAGACTGTTAATAACAATGGAAGTTGACTGTGGCAAATAACTGCTACTATACATTATCAAACCAAACCCAAAGTAATCCACAAAAATGTTTAGAAATTCCCTGCTGCTTCTGAACAATGTGATGTGCTCTGTAACTCTTTATTTCTCAGACTAAGAAATAATTATATATCCAGTAGATCCTACCCTACTTTCAGCTGCCTCTAACCCACAGCCCGACAGCTCTTCCCAGTTCTTCAGTGCATGTGCACAGCTGGCTGACTTTATTTGCCAGAGTATCTACTTTATAACTGGGTTCCCCTGAGGCAGAAGATGGCACACACGGGCCAGAATGAGTCACAACAGGGCCATAAACTAGACAAGAAGGAACCAAAAAAGCAGTGAACATTACACAACACACCTTCCTTGCACTTTAAACAGGATAGTACTGCAGTGAATTGCAGTCTCAAGAGAGAACTCAAAAAAAAAAAAAAATCATAATTGAAATGATATGTAAATTGCATAGTTACTAAATCAGATTCATATCACCTCGTCAGTGTCATTCCATTTCCCTAAACCATGTCAGTCACAAAGTTACTAAGCAAAATTAAAGTAAACTTCATTCACAACTGATACACAAAGGTGAGGTCACTTGACTGAAGAAGTAGCCATACTGCAGAGAGCAAATGAAACCTTTGTTTCTCAGATTAGGACATTTACAAAACACCCCAATGGCAACCGACATTTTCTTATAAATCAGTTTCGACATGTGGATAGCCATCAGCTCTCTTCTTCCATTGACTTTCTCAATGGCAAAGGTAGGATCAAGTATACAAACATGTACGAGACTTTCAACAAAACAAGCTGCACATCAGCTTGCATATCATATGATTTTTTATTGCTAGGAGCATGAACTCTACAATGTGTCCATGCAATATGGAATTTAGAGTTTTAAGTACTAAAATCCAATTTGAAACTGGGATTAGGTCAAACTAAACAGTATCTCCTAGCAATACTAGACTCCCTCATAAATTATACATACCAGCACATCCACCTTACTAATTCAGAAACAATTAAAACATTTATCAAAAATTCCAGTAATGACAATAAAATCCTGAAATTCCACTGCATTTACTCAGAGGAAAGTTCATCACACCTAGCGCAGTAACCTAAAAAGAATTATTTCTGCCAACAAGGACATTCCTCTCTACAATCAGAACACATTTTTTCAAAACCCAACCAATCAGCACAGGAGAATTTTTTCATTACATTATTTCTTCCATCATCACTAAATTCAAATGCCACCTACTCCCCATTTAACTAAACTCATAACGAAAAGCAAACTTTTTGTCAGAATATACCAGAGAGCCCAAGCTGTAGAAATGTAAAACATGCTAACACACCTACCATCAAAATACCTGGCATAAGAAAAATAAACTTTTTTAGATCTTTCATTCTAGAACTAAATATTCTTCATTTAACCTACCAAATGCCCTCAGGTGAAAACAAGCAGCTACTACACTACACTGTTCACTAAGGGGGGGGGCGGGAGGATGGGGCAATTGCACTTGCCAGGGGACCTACTATAAAAAGACATTCTTGACTCTGGAGTCTCTCTCTCAGAGGCCTTTCAAAGATAAGCCTTGTCCTGGGTCCAGCTGGGATAGGG